>NC_136810.1:2856639-2911824 GCF_951216825.1 Electrona antarctica | reverse complement strand
CATGTCTCCAGCGCATCCTTGGGCTAACCTGGCGTGATTGCTTATCTCACGCACGCACACACACACACTCACACTCACACTCACACTCACACACGCACACACACAGACCCTCAACACCATCGCTGCAGAGAATAACTCCACCACCATGCAGGGCTTCATGAAGCGTGACTATAGAGCTTTGTTTAGTTTGCTTTTGTTTAGCTTTTGTTTGCGCCAGGGGTCGTGCAGAGACAATTGCAGTACTGTAGTCCAGGGGTTCTCAACCTTTTTGGCCGGGGACCCCCGAAAATGCTTTGGCAACGTCTCGGGACCCCCGCCCCGCCCCCTCCCGACCCCCAATATAAATTGACTGCTACAATAACCTTAAACCATTTTGGGCGGGAACCCCTTTTGGTGTTTTAAGCATTGTTATAATTTAGCTATTGAAAAATAGCAGATCTACAAGCTCATAGCGCGCCACCGAGTGGCGCGCTACGAGCTTGTAGGTCTGCTATTTTTGAAAAATCGTGAAAATAAAAATTATTTTCAAAAATAGCAGATCTACAAGCTCATAGCTACGAGCTTGTAGGTCTGCTATTTTTGAAAAATCGTGAAAATAAAAATTAAAAAAAAATCTTTTTTTTTTTTTTTTTTTTTTTAATAATTTGGGGGACCCCCTAAAATAATTTGGCGACCCCCCGAGGGGTCACGACCCACGGGTTGAGAACCCCTGCTGTAGTCTATACAGTACGTTTGTGTTTAACCCATTTTGAGCGGGAACGCCTTTTGGTGTTTTAAAGCATTATGTTATACTTTAGCTATTGAAAAATAGCAGATCTATAAGCACGATCGTGAAACTGTAGCGCAAAACTTTGAATATATATTCTTTCAGAGCGAACGTATAGATAGCTATAAACACAACACGAGATATATAGCTAGATAGCTATAAACTTGCACTATTCCCAGTCGGTGGACTTCAAAATAAGATTTTTTATATTTTTTGTATTATTATAGCCTATATATTATTCTCTGGTATCGCTATTCTGTAACGGTATCGGCTAACACAGAAATTGTGGTATCGGGATTGGATCGGAAAGGAAAACATCCCTACAAAGGACCAGCTGAAAACAGCACTGAGCTGGCCAGCTCTGACTCGGATTATGCTTTCTGGAGGAAACTATGCCAAGCTGGACCTTCAGATGCTTTGAAGAGGAGAGGAGTATGGCGAGGGAAAGGAAACAAACCCCAGGGCAGAAAGATGGTCCAAAACTAACACTGACTTCATGATATGCTCTCACTGCTAGAGGCCATTCTCTCGCCTTGGACTTCAAAGTCACCTACAATCTCTTCAAAAGAAGAAAGTACAAGTCATCGGATACAATTGACTACCTTAATAACCAGTAAGCGGTGTGCATGTGCGTGCGTGTATGCATCGGCGTGCGTGCGTGCGTGCGTGCGTGCGTGCGTGCGTGCGTGCGTGCGTGCGTGCGTGCGTGCGTGCGTGCGTGCGTGCGTGTGTGCGTGCGTCGTCGTGCGTCGTCGTGCGTCGTCGTGCGTGTGTGCTCAGGTGAAATGACAGTGTTGTGCTTGGGGTGGAATAAGGGAACCTGAGACAGACAGACAGACAGACAGACAGACAGACAGACAGACAGACAGACAGACAGACAGACAGACAGACAGACAGACAGACAGACAGACAGAGTGGGACAGACAGACAGACAGACAGACAGACAGACAGACAGACAGACAGACAGACAGACAGACAGACAGACAGACAGACAGACAGACAGACAGACAGACAGAGTGGGACAGACAGAGTGGGACAGACAGACAGACAGACAGACAGACAGACAGACAGACAGACAGACAGACAGACAGACAGACAGACAGACAGACAGACTCGGGAAGAAACCATCCAAGTCCAAAACACCACTTAGCTGTATTTACTGTATACTGACTGTAATTGACACATGATTGAGAGATGCAGAACCTCTCTATCGCTTGTCTGCTTACCCCCTTTATAACTCCTCATCAGACACTTATGATTAATGTATGCCCTGCGATGGGGTTATCGAACGGCACATCCCACTCCAATTTACGACAAGCAGGCCATAAAACATCCATTTCAATTACTGCCCCGGCCAATAAGATGACTGAATTAGAAAGACCAGAGCCAATCTAAGTGGTCTCCTTGATGAGGCCGGCATATTAAATACTTTAACCTTGGCAGCCCTTTATTTGCATGTCTAGATGTCTCTATCTCTACCGCTAGCTGTTAGCATAAACCCCAGTTCCCAGTGCCAGCATACGCGTTCACTTTAAAATACGGAGTTTGCCCGCCGCACACACACACACCGCTACAGTACATAGACTCGCTACACATTGGAACAAGCACACACTGTTTACCTTTCGTCAGAAGCTTTTACATGGCGGCAGCGCCGCGTACAAAGGCACAAATGAAATCCGAAATGTGGATGGCAGAAAATCCCCTGCCTTTTTACGAATCTGTAAAACAACTGCCATTTCCAGACCACGAATGCAGCCTTTACTACATGGTGAAAGAAATGCAAATGCCGCCCAGGCGGTGGCGTAACCGTCTGGGCACCCGACTGGTAATCCAGTCGCAGTGTGCCGCGGGTTCGACTCCCGAGCCCGACACGGCCTTCACTGCATGTCTTCCCCCATCTCTCTCCCGTTTCCTGTCAGCCTACTGTCTGTCCCTTCAAAAACCAATAAAAGGCGTAAGCCGCAAAAAAAAAATCTTAAAAAAAAAAAAAAGAAATGCAAATGCCGCTCCTTTCCTTTCCATGTCATGCCAGAAGGCAGCATTCAGGATAATTGCTTTTTTTACCGAAGTCTCCTGAACTTGAACACAGCATTTTGAACACATTTGTTTAGAAATCCATGTCGTACATCGCATCTCCACTAGCTAAAGCAGGGGTTCTCAACGTTTTTGGCCGGGGACCCCCGGAAATGCTTTGGCAATGTCTCGGGACCCCCGCCCGCCCCCTCCCGACCCCCAATATAAATTGACTGCTACAATAACCTTAAACCATTTTGGGCGGGAACCCCTTTTGGTGTTTTAAGCATTGTTATAATTTAGCTATTTAAAAATAGCAGATCTACAAGCTCATAGCGCGCCACCGAGTGGCGCGCTACGAGCTTGTAGGTCTGCTATTTTTGAAAAATCGTGAATTTAAAAAAAAGAAAAATCTTTTTTTTTTTTTTTAAATAATTTGGGGACCCCCTAAAATAATTTGGCGACCCCCCCGAGGGGTCGCGACCTACGGGTTGAGAACCCCTGTCTTACAGGATTTCAGCCCCTGCCTCTCTAACACTCTCTGCACGTCCCTGGATGTCCAAAACGGTTGGAAATGTGCCGCTTTGTGGCAGGTTTCAGGATGGTGGATCTGCTACCTTCTACGCTTTGTGGCAGGTTTCAGGACGGTGGATCTGCTACCTTCTACGCTTTGTGGCAGGTTTCAGGACGGTGGATCTGCTACCTTCTACGCTTTGTGGCAGGTTTCAGGACGGTGGATCTGCTACCTTCTACGCTTTGTGGCAGGTTTCAGGACGGTGGATCTGCTACCTTCTTTGTGGCACGTTTCAGGATGGTGGATCTGCTACCTTCTATGCTTTGTGGCAGGTTTCAGGACGGTGGATCTGCTACCTTCTACGCTTTGTGGCACGTTTCAGGATGGTGGCTCTGCTACCTTCTTTCTGGCACGTTTCAGGATGGTGGATCTGCTACCTTCTTTCTGGAGTGATGCTGATCAAGAAAGGCATTTCAGTCAGACAACTCTTAGAGTGAATTTAGATTGATTGAGCATAATTGAGCATAGATATATGAAGCATAGATTGGCGTCAGGGCTCTGTCCCTATTCATTCCCTGTAACATTAACATTTTAGTTAAATTATAAGCCAAATAGAATTACAGGGAATGAAATAAGACCCCCATGCAGGGGGATTTAGAAACAGAGCCTACAGGTGGATGCTGGGTAGGCGGTAAATAAATAAATGGTAAATGGTGCATTTATATAGCGCCTTTATCCAAGGCGCTTTACATAGATTGTGCATCAATTCACCCATTCATTCATACACACATTCATACACCGATGGCAGAGGAAACCATGCAAGGCACCAACTAGCACATCAGGAGCAATTAGGGGTTCAGAGTCTTTCTCAAGGACACTTCGACACTAACTCTGGGGGAGCCCACAGGGTTCGAACTGGCAACCTTGCGGTTTCCATCCAGCCACTCTACCGCTGAGCCACCGCAGCCCACAGCGATGCTGGGATTTGCAAAAACTTCATGAGCAGCAAGTTAGCAGCAAGCGAGGCAGGGAGACAGCAGCAGCAGCAGTGACAGCATGCAGGAGAGAAGCCAGGAATGAGAAAGGCAGCTGGTGAACGCGCAGCAAAAAAGGAACAAGGGCAGGTTCGGCGAAAGCTGCGGCTTTGGCCCGTCGATTTTGGCTCGCGCTCGCGCGTGTGTGCGTGTGTGTGTGTGTGTGTGTGTGTGTGTGCGTGTGTGTGCGTGCGTGCGTGCGTGTGTGTGGGAGAGAGACAGACAGAAACCAAACCACTTTCCGCAAGTAAACAAAATGGCAGAGTGCAGAGTGTTCAAATGTCAAACAGTGGTCTGATATTTGAACAGTGACAGAGATGTAAACTCAGGCAGGCGGTGAATGTTAGCTGAGAGCTGCTAGATCCCAGGGAGTGTTGCTGAACAGAACACCGTGTGCTCAAATCCAAACACTCTCCGTCCACTAATCTATCATAGACGCACTGGCGTCTGACTGGAGGCTTTATGCCAGGGGCAGCAGGGCAGTTACATCTGACTGGAGGCTTTATGCCAGGGGCAGCAGGGCAGTTACATCTGACTGGAGGCTTTATGCCAGGGGCAGCAGGGCAGTTAGATCTGACTGGAGGCTTCTGCCAGGGGCAG
Organism: Electrona antarctica; assembly: GCF_951216825.1. Classification (NCBI taxonomy): domain Eukaryota; kingdom Metazoa; phylum Chordata; class Actinopteri; order Myctophiformes; family Myctophidae; genus Electrona; species Electrona antarctica. The sequence goes on along the minus strand of NC_136810.1, from coordinate 2,906,897 downwards.
CAGGGCAGTTACATCTGACTGGAGGTTTTCTGCCAGGGGCAGCAGGGCAGTTAGATCTGACTGGAGGTTTTCTGCCAGGGGCAGCAGGGCAGTTAGATCTGACTGGAGGCTTCTGCCAGGGGCAGCAGGGCAGTTAGATCTGACTGGAGGCTTCTGCCAGGGGCAGCAGGGCAGTTACATCTGACTGGAGGCTTCTGCCAGGGGCAGCAGGGCAGTTACATCTGACTGGAGGTTTTCTGCCAGGGGCAGCAGGGCAGTTAGATCTGACTGGAGGTTTTCTGCCAGGGGCAGCAGGGCAGTTAGATCTGACTGGAGGCTTCTGCCAGGGGCAGCAGGGCAGTTACATCTGACTGGAGGCTTCTGCCAGGGGCAGCAGGGCAGTTATATCTGACTGGAGGTTTTCTGCCAGGGGCAGCAGGGCAGTTAGATCTGCCAGGGGCAGCAGGGTGCCAGTGTTGATTTCGTCGACTAAGTATACATTTGAATGAATTCTCCATGTTTTTGTCCAACTCTTGAATCATCCACTCCAAAGAGAGAGAGAGAGAGAGAGAGAGAGAGAGAGAGAGAGAGAGAGAACATGTTGATGCGTAGTTACAATGGAGACAGACAGACAGACAGACAGACAGACAGACAGACAGACAGACAGACAGACAGACAGACAGACAGACAGACAGACAGACAGACAGACAGACATTGCAAACAGATATAAAACGGTCCAAGGTCGTTTGAATGAATCTCTGTTGAAAGGCTACATTTTTCAATTCTAAAGTCTGTCACAATGAGTTTTTTGTCCCAGCACTGAGCTGCTATATAACCAACCACATCACAGCAGATATCAGTCTGGCTCCATCAAGCTGTGTTTTCTCTTCATCTCTGTAAAACCAAATGGTAAGTGGTGCATTTACAGCATATAGCGCTTCTATCCAAAGTATTTCACAATGTGTGTTATATCATTCTAAATGTACTGTATAGGATTACGGTTATCACAGTCAAAAGAGGTTGAGAACCTGCACTGTACTAAATGTATTAGCTCAGAGCTTAAACCTCGGGTCGCCCTGGGTAGAAATGCAAATGTGAATACATACCGTATGCAGTATGCTTATTCATAATTTACAAATCCATAGCGCTGGAGCTAAAGGATGAATCTACCTTAAGCTACAAACCAAAGGTGGTCAGGCTTTTAACTCCTCCTACACTCTGGAACACCCTTTAGCTCCATAGCTCCTCCTACACTCTGGAACACCCTTTAGCTCCTCCTACACTCTGGAACACCCTTTAGCTCCATAGCTCCTCCTACACTCTGGAACACCCTTTAGCTCCTCCTACACTCTGGAACACCCTTTAGCTCCTCCTACACTCTGGAACACCCTTTAGCTCCATAGCTCCTCCTACACTCTGGAACACCCTTTAGCTCCATAGCTCCTCCTACACTCTGGAACACCCTTTAGCTCCATAGCTCCTCCTACACTCTGGAACACCCTTTAGCTCCATAGCTCCTCCTACACTCTGGAACATCCTTTAGCTCCATAGCTCCTCCTACACTCTGGAACACCCTTTAGCTCCATAGCTCCTCCTACACTCTGGAACACCCTTTAGCTCCATAGCTCCTCCTACACTCTGGAACACCCTTTAGCTCCATAGCTCCTCCTACACTCTGGAACACCCTTTAGCTCCATAGCTCCTCCTACACTCTGGAACACCCTTTCAGCTCCATAGCTCCTCCTACACTCTGGAACACCCTTTAGCTCCATAGCTCCTCCTACACTCTGGAACACCCTTTAGCTCCATAGCTCCTCCTACACTCTGGAACACCCTTTAGCTCCATAGCTCCTCCTACACTCTGGAACATCCTTTAGCTCCATAGCTCCTCCTACACTCTGGAACATCCTTTAGCTCCATAGCTCCTCCTACACTCTGGAACACCCTTTAGCTCCATAGCTCCTCCTACACTCTGGAACACCCTTTAGCTCCATAGCTCCTCCTACACTCTGGAACACCCTTTAGCTCCATAGCTCCTCCTACACTCTGGAACACCCTTTAGCTCCATAGCTCCTCCTACACTCTGGAACACCCTTGCAGATCAAGCGTGCTGAATCAGAGTCCCTTCTGAAAACACACTTTTATAGATTAGCCTTAATTCAGTGCCATTAACACTTTACATTTATTTGTGTTGATTTTTTGCTGCTGTTTATTATATTGCTGTTTATTGAAAGGTTTTCTGCTGCTTATTTAGGGCAGGGGTTCTCAACCCGTGGGTCGCGACCCCTCGGGGGGGTCGCCAAAATATTTTAGGGGGTCCCCAAATTATTTTCAAAAAAAAAAAAAAAAAAAAAGTTTAATTTTTTATTTTTATTTTCACGATTTTTCAAAAATAGCAGACCTACAAGCTCATAGCGCGCCACTCGGTGGCGCGCTATGAGCTTGTAGATCTGCTATTTTTCCGCGCAGGGCCGGATTAACACCTCTGAGGGCCCCTGGCCGCGCAGGGCCGGATTAACACCTCTGAGGGCCCCTGGCCGCGCAGGGCCGGATTAACACCTCTGAGGGCCCCTGGCCGCGCAGGGCCGGATTAACACCTCTGAGGGCCCCTGGCCGCGCAGGGCCGGATCAACACCTCTGAGGGCCCCTGGCCGCGCAGGGCCGGATCAACACCTCTGAGGGCCCCTGGCCGCGCAGGGCCGGGTTAACACCTCTGAGGGCCCCTGGCCGCGCAGGGCCGGGTTAACACCTCTGAGGGCCCCTGGCCGCGCAGGGCCGGATTAACACCTCTGAGGGCCCCTGGCCGCGCAGGGCCGGATTAACACCTCTGAGGGCCCCTGGCCGCGCAGGGCCGGATTAACACCTCTGAGGGCCCCTGGCCGCGCAGGGCCGGGTTAACACCTCTGAGGGCCCCTGGCCGCGCAGGGCCGGGTTAACACCTCTGAGGGCCCCTGGCCGCGCAGGGCCGGATTAACACCTCTGAGGGCCCCTGGCCGCGCAGGGCCGGATTAACACCTCTGAGGGCCCCTGGCCGCGCAGGGCCGGATTAACACCTCTGAGGGCCCCTGGCCGCGCAGGGCCGGATTAACACCTCTGAGGGCCCCTGGCCGCGCAGGGCCGGGTTAACACCTCTGAGGGCCCCTGGCCGCGCAGGGCCGGATTAACACCTCTGAGGGCCCCTGGCCGCGCAGGGCCGGATTAACACCTCTGAGGGCCCCTGGCCGCGCAGGGCCGGATTAACACCTCTGAGGGCCCCTGGCCGCGCAGGGCCGGATTAACACCTCTGAGGGCCCCTGGCCGCGCAGGGCCGGGTTAACACCTCTGAGGGCCCCTGGCCGCGCAGGGCCGGATTAACACCTCTGAGGGCCCCTGGCCGCGCAGGGCCGGATTAACACCTCTGAGGGCCCCTGGCCACTGAAGTTTGAAAGGCCCCCCCCTTCACATGCACTCGTAAATCTTCGTGCATGCACGTATTGCGCACGCAACATTTTTGCTGTTTTGGGCCGTTTTGGGGCGGTTTTATGCCGTTATATTGGCCTATTTCCGGTCACCTAAGCCCCCCCCCCCCCCAGAGTGACAGCCAATCTAGCGCATTGTTGCTGCTTTACCCACAATTGCACTTTTCAGCTGCCCTTGTCACCAACAATAAACCACTAATTTATTTCATTCGGATTAGCAGGGACATTTTCTGTGAAGCTAAAAAAATATATATATATGTTTTCTTTCTTTTGAGGGGCCCCTGGTGTCCAAGGGCCCCTGGGCACGTGCCCAAAGTGCCCATTTGGTAGATCCGGACCTGTCCCTGCGTTATGTGCATGTCTTACTATATACAGTATGTAAGTGCAACTCAATAGACTGACTGGCTCGTACTCCGACCAGGCCGTAGGGCAGAATGCAGAGATCGGTGCCAACAACACCTATGAGCACATGGCATGTAGCAGCATCCCTCCATCCCTCACTGACTGACAGGGACATTCTTGTGGCTGACACTGTCACGTGCACTTTTATAGGGTGGCATTTCTTGTGGAAATATTGACTACATCTACAAGTTCCAACTGAAGGTTTAACCTTCTTTCTTTCTTTCTTTCTTTCTTTCTTTCTTTCTTTCTTCCCGTTTTCACATCCCTGTCGACCTGCATGTCGGCCACTTTTTCAAAACCCACGGTGCTGTTTGGTCGTCTTGACTGGGTATAAATATTTCATGCATATATTTGCATTTCATACATATATACATACATACTGTACAGTGTACAGTACATACACACTGTACATACACAATGTACATACACACTGTACATACACACTGCTTTATATCAAAGAGTTGTGCAGGAACAGCTGTAGGATAAAAGGTGAGAGGCTCGCATAGAGAGCGCTTTGCTTATAACGGTAGAGATACAGACAGACAGACAGACAGACAGACAGACAGACAGACAGGCAGACAGGCAGACAGACAGACAGACAGACAGACAGACAGACAGACAGACAGACAGACAGACAGACAGACAGACAGACAGACAGACAGGCAGACAGACAGACAGACAGACAGACAGAACCAACGTAGTAAATACAGTAGGAGCTCACAGGGGGTCATGATGTAACGTTTTGTAACCTCGTAGATCTACTATTTCCGCTGTTTTTGTTTTTGATCTGTTTTTGATCTGTTTTTGATCTGTTTTTGATCTGTGTTTGATCTGTTTTTGATCTGTTTTTGATCTGTGTTTGATCTGTTTTTGATCTGTGTTTGATCTGTGTTTGATCTGTGTTTGATCTGTTTTTGATCTGTGTTTGATCTGTTTTTGATCTGTTTTTGATCTGTGTTTGATCTGTTTTTGATCTGTTTTTGATCTGTGTTTGATCTGTGTTTGATCTGTGTTTGATCTGTTTTTGATCTGTTTTTGGTCTGTTTTTGATCTGTTTTTGATCTGTTTTTGATCTGTTTTTGATCTGTTTTTGGTCTGTTTTTGAGGCGCTACTCCGTACAGCTTTTCGTCCCGTCACGTCTCACATTTTGCAGTTGACAATGAAAGGAGAATTTACGCCATATGTGCCTGAAATATGCCGTAAATGTCTGGCAACACAAACATTAAATGCCATCGACAATGACAGGAAAATGTACGTCATATGAAGACGAGCAAATAGGCTCACCAATCACATACATTCGGTTGTCATCTTACATGGTCATGGTGAAAAGATGAGGGTTTTTTTAAACATTGTATCATCATGGTTAAAAGATAATAACATAGGTTGGCAAATTAATTCATTTTTTTATTGGATGATGTACGGCGACAAGAGCGCCCCCTCACTTCACACGGGTGTGATTTTTTTGAAAAAGCAATAATAATAATACAAAAATAAAAACAACATGACGCTGACAGGTTGACAGACAGGTTGACAGACAGGTTGACAGACAGGCAGACAGACAGACAGACAGACAGACAGACAGACAGACAGACAGACAGACAGACAGACAGACAGACAGACAGACAGACAGACAGACAGACGGTAGTGGTGTGATAAGGGCCCGGCCCGGCTCATTTGGCTGCTGCTAGTGTTATGTAGACAGACTCGGCTGAGGAGGACAGAGGGAGCTGAAACACTAGGCTATCTGTCACTCCTTTCTGGTGTCTCTCTCTCTCTCTCTCTCTCTCTCTCTCTCTCTCTCTCTCTCTCTCTCAACTCCTCTCTTACCCCAACTCCACAGTCCACACCCCCCCCACCCCCCCTCCCCTCACTTCACTTTCTCTGTGTTCTCATTTACACAAACAGAGCTGCGAGAGAGAGAGAGCGAGAGAGAGAGAGAGAGAGAGACCAAACAACAGTTGTCATGTGGATTACCGTTGACAGCAGCATAGCTGTTCGTTCAGCACACAGATAGATACTGTACAGCAGGGATACCAACGTGGTGTACGGCTGTCTGTCTGCATATTGGCTCGGGGACTGCATTCGTTTACTTCTCACTCAGATAACAGGAGACTATAAACATTGGCCAGGGCCTCCCTGAACAATGTTTGGAGCCGTGGTTCGGAATCGGTTCTCAAACGTCTTCTCATTTAACCCCTTTTGGTGTTAGCATTATGTTATGCTTTAGCTTTAGCTTTAGAAAAATAGCAGATCTACAAGCTCATACGATCTTGTAGGTCTGCTATTTTTGAAAAACCACTGACATAGAAACATAGCTTTTTCAGAAAACTGTCAGGATGTAGAAGACATTTTTAGAATCTGATCTCAGGTCAAAATGGGTTAAAGGACCCCAGTTTGGTATATGGCATTATATAGGCCAGGGGTATTCAACTAGATTAGGTCGGGGGCCACAACTGCAGAATGATTGAAATTGTTTGGATTCTACAAATGCATTTTGTGTTCAAACACAAAGATTTATGTAGGCTAATACATTTGTGCACAGTATGAGCACAGGGTGATACATGTCTATACAAGTATGCTATACCTTAGAATAGACCTATTTGACAGAACGAGCGTCAACGAGCAGTAGCTCGTTTTTTTTATTTATTTTTTATTCCAAGGGCCACTAGGGGGCGCTCCGCGGGCCGCATTTGGCCCGCGGAGCGCCAGTTGAATAGCCCTGACATAGGCCATGGACTCCCATAACTCTGAGGCCCCTTTTCCACCAAAATAACTTCACTATTCAGCTTCAAACTAGAGATGTCCCGATACTGTATCGGTATCGGAAAAGTATCGGATCGGCCCTTATTTGGTCATATCGGTATCGGCAAATGTGCCAGTCTAACCACCGATCCGACACAGGGGTAATGGGTCGACACTATGGCAGGTAAATAAAATGTTGGGGCATGTGGAGTTTGCTTTGGAGTTGCTCAAACTGCAAGTGCACATTTGAGTGAGGAGTCTGCTATAAACACAACACCAGATATATAGCTAGATAGCTATAAACACTATTCCCGGTCGTTGGGCTTCAAAATAAGATATTTTTTCTTTTTGAATTATTATATATATTATTCTGTGGTATCGGTATTCGGTATCGGCTAACACAGAAATTGTGGTATCGGGATCGGATCGGAAACGGAAACAGTGTATCGGGACATCCCTAGTTGAAACCTGATTAGTGACACGTGTGCCCACTTCGGGGCAAGAAGAAGTATTTTTTTCTTCCAGTACAGGAACCGACTTTTAGGAGATCCAAACCAACAACCTCGGCTACCTTGAACATGACGGCTTGCCCTCAACTGTATTCCGAGTATAAATAAAGGTGAGAAAGAAAGAATTAATTTGGTTAAAAATTAGGAAGGAAACAAAGAACGGAAACGGTTCAACCCCAGGTGGAAAAGGGCCCTGAGAATGTATACAGAATGGAACCAAATGGACCTGTAAGCGTATAATAAGGGTCCATTTGGATCCTGTCTATCATTCAGCTGCATGGGGAACACATGAAAGGACCCCTGGGGGACCCCGCTTTGAGAACCACTGCTTTAGAGATCCATAGTAAGTTACTAAGGTGCGCTGGGGAACTAATCATGACAGTTCATTATTGAACTGCTGTGAATGTGATAGGTCTATTTTTTGGGGACCTAAAAGTACAGACCTACTGTATACAGACAGACCTTGTTGTAGACCAGGGGTGCCCAAAAGGTAGATCGTGATCTACCAGTAGATCACAAAGGCTGTTCAGGTAGATCACACGATGGCCCTAATATTTCTTTTAAAGGAAAAAAGGCCACTTGAATTAAGGTGACTTCCTTGATTGACATCAAATAGCTCAAACCCACAATGCAAGTGTGGCTGTTCACAAATATCAGTACCATTTAAAAGTTATACAAAACAAAAACAATACCAATTCCATTTCCCCCTCCATTTCCCATTCCGAGTGTGTCTGTCTTATTATGTAAGCGCCTCTATTCCAAAGCCCCTTCAGGTACATTTTCAGCAATGGGATAATATTTTTTGGGTGGGTAGATCTTGTTGAGCTGGTCAGTTTGAAAGTAGATCTCAAGTCAAAAAAGTGCGGGCACCCCTGTTGTAGACGGTAGACCACACGCATTACGGTTAAACAAGTACCGTACAGGTACAGTACAGTAACGCATTAGGGTTAAACAAGGACCAGTAACAGTAATCACAGTAAAAGACAGGACAGATGCACAGACACACACATTTGTGGAATGTATAGAAAAATACTTTGCCCGGGTTGTTGCACTGTTGCTTTGAGACGTGTCGAATAATCAGCATCAGGTTTTGGTACCCATACATTGGCAAGTACACATGCCAATAATGCTGAAGTACACATGCCAATGCTGAAGTATACACATGTTACCGACGAGAATCTGTATGCTGGAATACTCAGGGTGAGCGACAAAATAGCAGCCAGGAGAATGAGACTCGCAGGACACTGCCAAAGACACCAGGAGCTGCCAGCCAGCAAACTGGTGCTGTGGGAACCAACACATGGGCACCGGTCACGAGGACCGCAAAGCACCAACTAGAGATTGGCGAGGTTATTGCATGCATGAAATAGACTCTCTCTGTCTCCCTCTCTCCTTCCCTCACCCTCTCTCCCAACCTCTCTCTCTCTCCCTGACACTCTCTCTCACTCTCACTCACCGATCGAGTAACATTTGTCTGGTCTGAGGTCACACACACACAACAGAAACTATTACCTACACTACAGTATAGCAGCCGATTTGCTCTGTTATCGGGCATGTCCAGTGGGATATTTGCCCAGGCAGACTCACAGACAGACAACTTATAGTAAGAGAGACAAAAAAACCCCACAAACCCACGCGTCATTGCACACAGTGGACAAAAACAATTTTGCTCCACAAGCTTCACCAAAAGTCTGCCTTCTCTTTCCTCAGACTGTGCGTTGTCTGCCTCTCCTGCCAGGGATCAATATGGCGCTGTGATGAGAGGGGGAAGACTGCCAGCTCTATTGGTCCCCCGAGGAGGAGCGCTTGATTTCTCCCATAGAGCTTCAGTGCTTCTATTGACTCTCACACACAGGGCAGAACTCCCCATGTGAACGTCGTAGAGATTCAACCCAAGGTCCATTACTGGAGGAAATTCCCACTTAACACATGAAGGCTTAACCACTTTAAGCCCTACTTTTAAAAATAGCTAAAATGGTCTATCTAACGCATATATGTCAAACTCAAGGCCCGGGGGCCAAATCAGGCCCGTGAATGAATTATCTTTGGCCCGCGGGATGATATTTAATTAGTATTAGAACTGGCCCTCTGGTATACAGTATTGCACGGACCACCATAAGTCCAATTCACTGCGAGTGCATTGGCACATATCACATACTATGAAAGCAGTGCTTGGTGAGGATCATAGAACAGGAAACTGAGCTTAATAATAATGCATTTTCAGTTTTAAATGCATTTACTTTTTTGCTGTTTGCCTGGGACGTCCTCATGACCGCGGTGCCCGTGTGTTGAAACACAGTCCGGCCCTCGACCTCGACCAATTTCTTTAATTTGGCCCACTGTGTATTTGAGTTTGACATCCCTGATCTAACGTGTCACATTGCTGTTGAGATATTCATGTTGGAAATCTGGAAAATGCTTGAAAAGTGCATTGTTGTTTTTCAATGAAGATATATATGTATTCCTGGACTACAATTCCCATAATGCTTTGGTGCATTGCTCCTCCTTGTGGAGAGGGGGAGGGCTGTCTTACTGAGACAACATGTAGCCCAGGAAGTAAGTGAGCCCAGTGTCCATGACATCAGAGAAACTGGGCTCACTGCTAAAATCTAAAATATATAAAACCACACATTACACACATAAAGACCCCCAGGAAAGTGTTCTAAATCTTCTAAACGCCATTAACATATATATTTTTAGCAAAAAGGGTGAAGTGTCCCTTTAGGGTTTACTTGGTTAACCCCGAGTTGGCCATGACAACTGAATTTCCGGAATTGCAACGGGCTGAGCAGAACACGGCAGGTGACCGCATGGACATGGGACAGATTTTGATGGTAAAACCCTCACGACCGTTTGTGTTGTGGGTTTAGGATCCAAATCTGATACTATAAGGCCTCAGACCAGCCGGAGCCATCGTGATTATATCAGAGATACGTTTGATTTATTGCAACTGGAATCTGGACAATTTTGACCATGATCCAGTACTCTGTGAAGCCCAGTCCTTGCTTGTGGGCATGTACTGACTGTACCTACTGTAATTCCATATCTTACAAGGGGATAAGTGTCATGGTAATTTATACAAACCCTCAAGCAAGGACACTAAGCTTGCCTTGAGAGACGGATGACAGGTGGCCTTCCGCAGGCACGTCGGACGGTGTTGTGAAGGTAAGCCTAGTATATATTTCTTAAACTTCTTCTTCACCATTTTTTTATGTGCCCACAATTGCACATTTGAACTACATCATTCATCAATGATTAATAGAGGGAACAAGTTGAATGTGCTGCAATATAGGGTGTAAAAACATGTACGTCACCAAGAGGGGGGCGGAGTCTGAAAAGATAGCGGCTTTAACCTCTTAAACCCCAGGGGGGTCCAGGGGGGAAATTAAAAACATCGGAGTTGGAACCGGAGACCAATTGGGTCTCCATTTACCCGCTGAGACGGCCGCTGCCCCCGCCGGCGGGGGCAATGGGGCTCAAGAGGTTTTAAACTCTAGTCCACATCACTCAGAATAGAGTGACGGTGGTGTGTTTTAAACTCTAGTCCACATCACTCAGAATAGAGAGACGGTGGTGTGTTTTAAACTCTAGTCCACATCACTCAGAATAGAGACGGTGGTGTGTTTTAAACTCTAGTCCACATCACTCAGAATAGAGACGGTGGTATGTTTTAAACTCTAGTCCACATCACTCAGAATAGAGACGGTGGTGTGTTTTAAACTCTAGTCCTCATCACTCAGAATAGAGACGGTGGTGTGTTTTAAACTCTAGTCCACATCACTCAGAATAGAGTGACGGTGGTGTGTTTTAAACTCTAGTCCACATCACTCAGAATAGAGACGGTGGTATGTTTTAAACTCTAGTCCACATCACTCAGAATAGAGTGACGGTGGTGTGTTTTAAACTCTAGTCCACATCACTCAGAATAGAGACGGTGGTGTGTTTTAAACTCTAGTCCACATCACTCAGAATAGAGACGGTGGTGTGTTTTAAACTCTAGTCCTCATCACTCAGAATAGAGACGGTGGTGTGTTTTAAACTCTAGTCCACATCACTCAGAATAGAGACGGTGGTGTGTTTTAAACTCTAGCCCACATCACTCAGAATAGAGACGGTGGTATGTTTTAAACTCTAGTCCACATCACTCAGAATAGAGACGGTGGTATGTTTTAAACTCTAGTCCACATCACTCAGAATAGAGACGGTGGTGTGTTTTAATCTCTAGTCCACATCACTCAGAATAGAGTGACGGTGGTATGTTTTAAACTCTAGTCCACATCACTCAGAATAGAGTGACGGTGGTCTGTTTTAAACTCTAGTCCACATCACTCAGAATAGAGATGGTGGTATGTTTTAAACTCTAGCCCACATCACTCAGAATAGAGACGGTGGTATGTTTTAAACTCTAGTCCACATCACTCAGAATAGAGTGACGGTGGTATGTTTTAAACTCTAGTCCACATCACTCAGAATAGAGTGACGGTGGTGTGTTTTAAACTCTAGTCCACATCACTCAGAATAGAGACGGTGGTATGTTTTAAACTCTAGTCCACATCACTCAGAATAGAGTGACGGTGGTGTGTTTTAAACTCTAGTCCACATCACTCAGAATAGAGACGGTGGTGTGTTTTAAACTCTAGTCCACATCACTCAGAATAGAGACGGTGGTGTGTTTTAAACTCTAGCCCACATCACTCAGAATAGAGTGACGGTGGTATGTTTTAAACTCTAGTCCACATCACTCAGAATAGAGTGACGGTGGTCTGTTTTAAACTCTAGCCCACATCACTCAGAATAGAGACGGTGGTATGTTTTAAACTCTAGTCCACATCACTCAGAATAGAGTGACGGTGGTCTGTTTTAAACTCTAGTCCACATCACTCAGAATAGAGTGACGGTGGTGTGTTTTAAACTCTAGTCCACATCACTCAGAATAGAGTGACGGTGGTCTGTTTTAAACTCTAGCCCACATCACTCAGAATAGAGACGGTGGTATGTTTTAAACTCTAGTCCACATCACTCAGAATAGAGACGGTGGTATGTTTTAAACTCTAGTCCACATCACTCAGAATAGAGACGGTGGTGTGTTTTAAACTCTAGTCCACATCACTCAGAATAGAGACGGTGGTGTGTTTTAAACTCTAGCTCACATCACTCAGAATAGAGACGGTGGTATGTTTTAAACTTTAGTCCACATCACTCAGAATAGAGTGACGGTGGTGTGTTTTAAACTCTAGTCCACATCACTCAGAATAGAGTGACGGTGGTCTGTTTTAAACTCTAGCCCACATCACTCAGAATAGAGACGGTGGTATGTTTTAAACTCTAGTCCACATCACTCAGAATAGAGTGACGGTGGTCTGTTTTAAACTCTAGTCCACATCACTCAGAATAGAGTGACGGTGGTATGTTTTAAACTCTAGTCCACATCACTCAGAATAGAGTGACGGTGGTCTGTTTTAAACTCTAGTCCACATCACTCAGAATAGAGACGGTGGTATGTTTTAAACTCTAGTCCACATCACTCAGAATAGAGACGGTGGTATGTTTTAAACTCTAGCTCACATCACTCAGAATAGAGATGGTGGTATGTTTTAAACTCTAGTCCACATCACTCAGAATAGAGTGACGGTGGTGTGTTTTAAACTCTAGTCCACATCACTCAGAATAGAGTGACGGTGGTATGTTTTAAACTCTAGTCCACATCACTCAGAATAGAGACGGTGGTATGTTTTAAACTCTAGCCCACATCACTCAGAATGGAGACGGTGGTATGTTTTAAACTCTAGTCCACATCACTCAGAATAGAGACGGTGGTATGTTTTAAACTCTAGCCCACATCACTCAGAATAGAGTGACGGTGGTGTGTTTTAAACTCTAGTCCACATCACTCAGAATAGAGTGACGGTGGTGTGTTTTAAACTCTAGCCCACATCACTCAGAATAGAGACGGTGGTATGTTTTAAACTCTAGTCCACATCACTCAGAATAGAGTGACGGTGGTATGTTTTAAACTCTAGGCCACATCACTCAGAATAGAGTGACGGTGGTATGTTTTAAACTCTAGGCCACATCACTCAGAATAGAGTGACGGTGGTATGTTTTAAACTCTAGTCCACATCACTCAGAATAGAGACGGTGGTATGTTTTAAACTCTAGGCCACATCACTCAGAATAGAGTGTCAGTGGTATGTTTTAAACTCTAGGCCACATCACTCAGAATAGAGTGACGGTGGTATGTTTTTAACTCTAGTCCACATCACTCAGAATAGAGTGACGGTGGTATGTTTTAAACTCTAGTCCACATCACTCAGAATAGAGACGGTGGTATGTTTTAAACTCTAGTCCACATCACTCAGAATAGAGACGGTGGTATGTTTTAAACTCTAGTCCACATCACTCAGAATAGAGACGGTGGTATGTTTTAAACTCTAGTCCACATCACTCAGAATAGAGTGACAGTGGTATGTTTTAAACTCTAGTCCACATCACTCAGAATAGAGACGGTGGTATGTTTTAAACTCTAGTCCACATCACTCAGAATAGAGTGACGGTGGTATGTTTTAAACTATAGTCCACATCACTCAGAATAGAGACGGTGGTATGTTTTAAACTCTAGTCCACATCACTCAGAATAGAGTGACGGTGGTATGTTTTAAACTATAGTCCACATCACTCAGAATAGAGACGGTGGTATGTTTTAAACTCTAGCCCACATCACTCAGAATAGAGTGACGGTGGTATGTTTTAAACTCTAGTCCACATCACTCAGAATAGAGTGACGGTGGTATGTTTTAAACTCTAGTCCACATCACTCAGAATAGAGACGGTGGTGTGTTTTAAACTCTAGCCCACATCACTCAGAATAGAGACGGTGGTATGTTTTAAACTCTAGTCCACATCACTCAGAATAGAGACGGTGGTGTGTTTTAAACTCTAGTCCACATCACTCAGAATAGAGACGGTGGTGTGTTTTAAACTCTAGTCCACATCACTCAGAATAGAGACGGTGGTGTGTTTTAAACTCTAGTCCACATCACTCAGAATAGAGACGGTGGTGTGTTTTAAACTCTAGTCCACATCACTCAGAATAGAGACGGTGGTATGTTTTAAACTCTAGTCCACATCACTCAGAATAGAGACGGTGGTCTGTTTTAAACTCTAGTCCACATCACTCAGAATAGAGTGACGGTGGTGTGTTTTAAACTCTAGTCCACATCACTCAGAATAGAGTGACGGTGGTGTGTTTTAAACTCTAGTCCACATCACTCAGAATAGAGACGGTGGTGTGTTTTAAACTCTAGTCCACATCACTCAGAATAGAGTGACGGTGGTATGTTTTAAACTCTAGTCCACATCACTCAGAATAGAGTGACGGTGGTATGTTTTAAACTCTAGTCCACATCACTCAGAATAGAGACGGTGGTATGTTTTAATCTCTAGTCCACATCACTCAGAATAGAGACGGTGGTGTGTTTTAAACTCTAGTCCACATCACTCAGAATAGAGTGACGGTGGTGTGTTTTAAACTCTAGTCCACATCACTCAGAATAGAGTGACGGTGGTATGTTTTAAACTCTAGTCCACATCACTCAGAATAGAGACGGTGGTGTGTTTTAAACTCTAGTCCACATCACTCAGAATAGAGTGACGGTGGTGTGTTTTAAACTCTAGTCCACATCACTCAGAATAGAGACGGTGGTGTGTTTTAAACTCTAGTCCACATCACTCAGAATAGAGTGACGGTGGTATGTTTTAAACTCTAGTCCACATCACTCAGAATAGAGTGACGGTGGTATGTTTTAAACTCTAGTCCACATCACTCAGAATAGAGAGACGGTGGTATGTTTTAAACTCTAGCCCACATCACTCAGAATAGAGTGACGATGTGTGTATGTTTTTGTAAATATTGAGCTCGTTCTTGGCGACAACATATAGTGAACCAACACCAGGATGGATAGAAAGAACGTCGGGCCCAAATACCTTACAAGGACAAGGAAAATGTTGTGAACAAACACGGCTGTGCTTAGATACTTTGTTGAACGTTATGTCTCTGCGCCCGTGCGCCGTCCAGCCGAGATCCAAGCCATTCTACGTCTCTTTGTAAACTCGTCAATCTGGGTTCTTGATGCTGTCTCCATGCTGGAAAGCTGAAAATCGAATTCCGTTTTCTGGCTCATTCCCTCGACGTGACCTGCTGTGGCACTTATTTACTGAGCAAGTCTGCACCGTTGTGAGGTCAGTTTAAAAAAAGAACGTATACAAGCACACCGGATAGTCGCTCAATGTAAACAAACCAGACAAGCCAACAAGTATAGCGGCCACTACCACGTGGCACATGTGTTGACAACCCCTCAAGGAGACTTTGGTACGCTCTATACAGTATGTTCTTAAAGCAGCAGTGGACATTTCTGAAAAAATAAAATAAAATAAAATAAATAAATCCTGAAATGGCCTTAAGGCATGCACGGACAGAAGGACGAACGGACAGATGGACATCCTGAAGACATGTCTCCAGGCAGAGGACGGCCCTGCCAGGAGACATGTCTCCTGGCAGGGCCGTCCTCTGCCTGGAGACATGTCTCCTGGCATGGCCGTCCTCTGCCTGGAGACATGTCTCCTGGCATGGCCGTCCTCTGCCTGGAGACATGTCTCCTGGCATGGCCGTCCTCTGCCTGGAGACATGTCTCCTGGCATGGCCGTCCTCTGCCTGGAGACATGTCTCTTTCAAATGTCAGTGTCAAAACACTGTATCCATGGCTGTATTCAAGCCATGGATATTGGTGATACCATCTGCTGTTATGCACGGAATTGCCATTATTTCCCATTGATTGTTGGTGGCTCATCATAGATCGAGGATAGATCCCCAATTTTCTGTGGAGACCGGCGACAGAACGAGGGACCTCTGGTTCTCCCCCCAGTGCGGGTGGTGGTGGTGGTGGTGGTGTAAGCTTAGCGGTGTGGTGGACGGTGGTAGCCTAGTACGCCTAGTCGCCTACAGGTTTAGACGACCTCGCGCCGAAAATATCGCGTGTCTCAGCTGTCTCTCAAGAATCAAATGAAGAATGAGGTCGGGACACACGTGTGTGTGCAGGTGGTTACATGATGTTGTGACGTGAAAACCGATTCTGGGGGGATGCAGCCATACAGGCCCCTAGCAGACATGTTTCAATTCACACTAGAGGATGAAAAGACCCAACACCTTCCAGACACAGAGATAATAGATGTGTATTCTTCTGTCTGATACACTGTCTGAGTGAGTCAGCCTTGGAATAGGTCAAAATACAGGCAAATAATACACAAAAAGCCGCTCATCTGAGGGGAGGCAAAAACGTAAACAAGTAAGGCGAATGCATTACTTTGCCTACAGCACCCGAGTGCTCCTCGATGCAAAATAACAAACTATTGGAAGCTATTTTTGGGTTGCAACAACATGTTAGGTGGCAACAACATGTTTACCTCAGTGCTTTGGGTCTTGACATGTTCAGTGCGTGGATCAGGATCAAGCGCGTCGGGTATTTCGAGCGCACAAGCCGCACTCGTTACAACTCGAACGTGCTGTGCGCGTGCTCCAGAGAAAGTGCATGTTAATTTGGTGTCAGATTTGGGCTTATTATATTATGCTTTAGCAGGAGTGGGAGATATTGGTGTTTTGTTCGCTACACATTAACCCATTTTGGGCGGGAACCCCTTTTGGTGTTTTAAAGCATTATGCTATATGCTTTAGCTATAGAAAAATAGCAGATCTACAAGCCCATAGCATGGCACCGAGTGCCGCGCTATGAACTTGTAGATCTGCTATTTTTGACAAATCGTGAAAATGTGCCTGAAATCTTTGAATACATATTGTTACAGAGCGAGTTTTTAACTCAAATCTTTGCTTCTGAGGGGTTCCTGGAACAACATATTTTCAGATGGGGGGTCGGCGGCCAAACACAGATAATTTTTGGGGTCCTTGACATGAAATATTGAGCACCACTGATACAGAAACATAGGTATTTCAGAAAACTGGATTTAGAAGATTGTTTTTAAATTTCGACGTCAGGCCTAAATGGTTTAAGGCCCGTTTAGATCTGGCACACAGTCTTGAACGAAGTGAACTGTAAGAGAGTCACATTCACGCACGCCCAGAATGAGCTCGTTCACTGTAACGTTCATCAGGCAGAAATGCAGTACGTTCAGTTCACGTTCACCCACAATATGAAGGAGTTGGTGCAAGAACGATGGTTCATTGAATGTGTTCAGGGACAACACTGGGAGCCAGAATGGACATTTCCTACACACTGCCTACCGCGAGTCTAGGAAATGCGGACATGAAATTACTGCCGCCGAAGTGAAAACTGAAACTGCGCTATACAACAACTTTGCTTATGTTTACTTTACTTACTGTTTACTTAATGTTTACACTTTAAAACAATTGTAATAGAAGCAATTTACTACCTTAATGAGTCACACTTGTACAACAAAGTAAGACATATACACTGCGTGAAAAGAGGAGTTAACGGGCAATTATGGGCACTAGATTTGCCCGTAAACCTCAAGCAGGCATACAGTTAATATACGGTAATATACAGGTGTGATGGTACATATACAGTTAATATACGGTAATATACAGGTGTGATGGTACAATTCGGGAGTTTAACGGAGTTTGTTGGAAAGTTTAACGGGAGTTTCCTGTAATATACACATCCGTATTCCATGCTTTTTGTGCAGTGATACGTACTGTACTATTTAGCTAGGGGGACATAACATTTTTAAAATGTTCCACCCGACAGTGGCGAGTTTCCCATTCTGTCAATGTTAGAGTTGACTCAGTTTTACTGTGTCTGAGCAGAACAGCAGGGACTGAAGGATAATGAATGCAAAACTCTGTCCCACCCGTCACAGTGGAGTACGTACTGTACATACTTTTTATTTGATCAATGAAATGAATGAATAATATTGTAGCGCCACTGAAAACGACTTGGTCACGTGAGCTAGTTGTCTTGGCGCACGCAGCTTGTTACTGTCTGGTCTGCTGATCGGGAGAGAACGGGGGTTGATTCCAGCTCGGATCACTAAAACGCTACAATAAAATATCAAAAACAGCAACAGAAGTGTTTCTGCATACACACGCATTAGTAAACTGAACCATAATAACCACCAGAGTTAATTGAATCCAGCTCTCAGATTAATCTTTGAGGACAAACACATTTGTTTGGCCTGTAGTCTGCTGGTCGAATTGTCTGTAAACAGCAGGACCTCCCCAGTCCCCGCACGGCAATGTCACGCCGCGATCAGTATTCGATCACAGTTTGATGACTAAAATGCTGATACAGGGACCGCTCCAGCACCAATTTACTGGTGTTAAGGCTCAACTCAAAGTGGGTACAAATGGAACCAATTTGACCCGTAAGCTTCCACTTGTTTCCATGCATTTCAGCCTCTCGGAGTAACAAAAAGACCAAAGGGCCACGCGAACATAGCTCCTGCTAAAGAACTAGGCTGTGTGTATAAAGCTAACCCAACAGCTCCCAGCATCTCGTCTCGCAGAAATGCGGCGAGTGCGCTGGTACGGCCACGTCA
The DNA here is from genome assembly GCF_951216825.1 of Electrona antarctica. Lineage (NCBI taxonomy): Eukaryota > Metazoa > Chordata > Actinopteri > Myctophiformes > Myctophidae > Electrona > Electrona antarctica. Next base: position 2,888,241 of record NC_136810.1, on the reverse strand, counting down.
TTCGCCTGCCGGGGGAACATCCAACACGCACCATCCTGGACTTCAATCCCCAGCAAGCCGGCTGGAGACGACCTAGAGGCGCCCCCCCGCACCCGCTGGCTGGATGTAATAGACCAGGACCTTAGAGCATGTAACGTGACTTTGGCACAAACACCTTGCCCACAACAGACCCAGATGGAGAGGCCTGGTGGCTTTGGTTGGCTCTACGCGCCCTGAAGTGCAAGAGGACTAAGTAAGTAAGTGTATAAAGTAGTAAAGTAGTTCTATGCCTATTACGAGTCTGTGTGTGCTGTTGGAGTTGACACGAGTCACGTTGGTTGCCGACGTGCGTCCACAGCAGCACCTTCCCTTCCCGCAACCCACTTTACGTGCGACCACAGCAGCACCTTCCCTTCCCACAACCCACTTTACGTGCGACCACAGCAGCACCTTCCCTTCCCGCAACCCACTTTACGTGCGACCACAGCAGCACCTTCCCTTCCCGCAACCCACTTTACGTGCGACCACAGCAGCACCTTCCCTTCCCACAACCCACTTTACGTGCGACCACAGCAGCACCTTCCCTTCCCGCAACCCACTTTACGTGCGACCACAGCAGCACCTTCCCTTCCCGCAACCCACTTTACGTGCGACCACAGCAGCACCTTCCCTTCCCGCAACCCACTTTACGTGCGACCACAGCAGCACCTTCCCTTCCCGCAACCCACTTTACGTGCGACCACAGCAGCACCTTCCCTTCCCGCAACCCACTTTACGTGCGACCACAGCAGCACCTTCCCTTCCCGCAACCCACTTTACGTGCGACCACAGCAGCACCTTCCCTTCCCGCAACCCACTTTACGTGCGACCACAGCAGCACCTTCCCTTCCCGCAACCCACTTTACGTGCGACCACAGCAGCACCTTCCCTTCCCACAACCCACTTTACGTGCGACCACAGCAGCACCTTCCCTTCCCGCAACCCACTTTACGTGTGACCACAGCAGCACCTTCCCTTCCCGCAACCCACTTTACGTGTGACCACAGCAGCACCTTCCCTTCCCGCAACCCACTTTACGTGCGACCACAGCAGCACCTTCCCTTCCCGCAACCCACTTTACGTGCGACCACAGCAGCACCTTCCCTTCCCACAACCCACTTTACGTGCGACCACAGCAGCACCTTCCCTTCCCGCAACCCACTTTACGTGTGACCACAGCAGCACCTTCCCTTCCCGCAACCCACTTTACGTGCGACCACAGCAGCACCTTCCCTTCCCGCAACCCACTTTACGTGCGACCACAGCAGCACCTTCCCTTCCCGCAACCCACTTTACGTGCGACCACAGCAGCACCTTCCCTTCCCGCAACCCACTTTACGTGCGACCACAGCAGCACCTTCCCTTCCCGCAACCCACTTTACGTGCGACCACAGCAGCACCTTCCCTTCCCGCAACCCACTTTACGTGCGACCACAGCAGCACCTTCCCTTCCCGCAACCCACTTTACGTGCGACCACAGCAGCACCTTCCCTTCCCGCAACCCACTTTACGTGCGACCACAGCAGCACCTTCCCTTCCCGCAACCCACTTTACGTGCGACCACAGCAGCACCTTCCCTTCCCGCAACCCACTTTACGTGCGACCACAGCAGCACCTTCCCTTCCCGCAGCCCACTTTACGTGCGACCACAGCAGCACCTTCCCTTCCCGCAGCCCACTTTACGTGCGACCACAGCAGCACCTTCCCTTCCCGCAACCCACTTTACGTGCGACCACAGCAGCACCTTCCCTTCCCGCAACCCACTTTACGTGCGACCACAGCAGCACCTTCCCTTCCCGCAACCCACTTTACGTGCGACCACAGCAGCACCTTCCCTTCCCGCAACCCACTTTACGTGCGACCACAGCAGCACCTTCCCTTCCCGCAACCCACTTTACGTGCGACCACAGCAGCACCTTCCCTTCCCGCAACCCACTTTACGTGCGACCACAGCAGCACCTTCCCTTCCCGCAACCCACTTTACGTGCGACCACAGCAGCACCTTCCCTTCCCGCAACCCACTTTACGTGCGACCACAGCAGCACCTTCCCTTCCCGCAGCCCACTTTACGTGCGACCACAGCAGCACCTTCCCTTCCCGCAGCCCACTTTACGTGCGACCACAGCAGCACCTTCCCTTCCCGCAACCCACTTTACGTGCGACCACAGCAGCACCTTCCCTTCCCGCAACCCACTTTACGTGCGACCACAGCAGCACCTTCCCTTCCCGCAACCCACTTTACGTGCGACCACAGCAGCACCTTCCCTTCCCGCAACCCACTTTACGTGCGACCACAGCAGCACCTTCCCTTCCCGCAACCCACTTTACGTGCGACCACAGCAGCACCTTCCCTTCCCGCAACCCACTTTACGTGCGACCACAGCAGCACCTTCCCTTCCCGCAACCCACTTTACGTGCGACCACAGCAGCACCTTCCCTTCCCGCAACCCACTTTACGTGCGACCACAGCAGCACCTTCCCTTCCCGCAACCCACTTTACGTGCGACCACAGCAGCACCTTCCCTTCCCGCAACCCACTTTACGTGCGACCACAGCAGCACCTTCCCTTCCCGCAACCCACTTTACGTGCGACCACAGCAGCACCTTCCCTTCCCGCAACCCACTTTACGTGCGACCACAGCAGCACCTTCCCTTCCCGCAACCCACTTTACGTGCGACCACAGCAGCACCTTTCCTTCCCGCAACCCCACTTTAGGTCGTGATTCGCGGACCCATATAGTTTGAGAACCGTTGCCCTGCTACTAGACCGCACGGTGAGATGTCCATCATCGCCAGGTTTTGTCACAGGTATGGACTTGGAGTTTGGACTTGAGACTTGACCTGGACTCGAGTCACACATTTGATGACTTAAGACTTATACTTTTTCAAATCAAATCAAATACTTGACTTGCCTGGACACCGAACCGATGCCAACTTGTGACTTGAAGCTTAGGACTAGAAACAAAAAAAGACTTGCAACTTGCCTGTCTTGACTTGGGACTGTGACTCGGGACACGATCGCAAATACTTGGGACTTACTTGTACTTGCGAACTCTGGGCTTTGGTACCTCATAATACAGTGTCACATACAAAAGTAGCAAAAATGGCCAATCTACAAGTTGACAACGTGCCGAAAACACGTTGTCAGCTTGTAGATTGTAGATCGGCTATACTTTTCTATGAAAAGTATTAACAAGAGAGCTTGTGACTAAATAATAATATTGAATACATTTTGACTGCAACGATGTGTTGTGTGCGCGTGTGTGCGTGCATGCGCGCGTGCGTGCACGTGTGCGTGCGTGGCAGCCATGGTTGCAGTCTGTGTGAGAGAGAGTGATCTGTTCACTGCAGCCAACTTCATTATTCCACAATGTTTGCTGACAGACAGCCTTCATTATAGCAGGCTGCCACGGACACAGCTCACGGATCACATGGTGTGTGTGTGTGTGTGTGTGTGTGTGTGTGTGTGTGTGTGTGTGTGTGTGTGTGTGTGTGTGTGTGTGTGTGTGTGTGTGTGGGCAGACGGCAGAGAGCTTGCAGGCTGTCAGAGTTTTGATTCACAAACAATTAAAAGAACCATTTCACATAATTGCTGTCTACACAGTATACACCACATGAATCTGAGAAAACCCACAACAAAACTCATGCACTCACAGTCACGCACGCACACGCGCGCGCACGCACACACGCACTCACGCACACGCACACGCACACACACACTCCAATTTTATGAATGCAATATTTACAATTTGTAATTCTCACCATCTACTTCCTCTACTAGACTCGTGGGGACACGCACGCACGCACGCACGCACGTCGCACGCACGCACACACACTACAGCATCAGCATTTTGTTTCCAGGTAATATTGCCAAAGATAATAATGTCCAAATGAGCATCAAGTGTACAGTAGGTTATGTTTGTTGCCACCAGCAGTCGACCTCATATTGATTGCTGTCTGGGTGTGTAAATAAATGCACGACACCGTTCAGTGCGGTGCTCACCATCAACCTGACCACGACACCGTTCAGTGCGGTGCTCACCATCAACCTGACCACGACACCGTTCAGTGCGGTGCTCACCATCAACCTGATGTGGCAGAAGTGTGTAAGCATACCTAGCTCTGGTCTCCCGGGCCTCGTTTACTATCCTGTTTGGGCAGCGGCTTTTCTGTATCGAGACTACAAGTATAAGTATGCATGCATATAGAAAGGGCAATTTGCAGTGATCCCATTGAGGAAGGAATGCTATTGGGTTGCATTCTCCCCGTCCATAATGGTGCACTGTGTGTCAGGGGACTCATGCACAGATGTTAGAGGTTAACACCAATCCAGTTATGGACTGGTAGATACAGTATGGCCACTGTACTGTATCCAAGCCCCCCCCCCAATCCAAGAGGTTGGATTGGGGGGGTCAAATCTACCAATCAAATGATTCCCGAGCGCGGCACGGCTGCAGCTCACCGCTCCTTGGCTGCGGCTCACCGCTCCAAGAGATGGGTCAAATGTGGAGAACAAATTTCACTGCGTGAAATTTCAATGTGTGACAAATCGTATGACTTTGACTTCTGACTTTGACTATAGTAGGCCCTGCTCAACACCGGCACCGGGCATAAAAAAGTATAAACCAGGCAACAATTCCCCCCCCCCCCCACACACACACACACACACACACACACACACAACGTGCGGTGTATATATATATAGACTCACCCTGTTCTCCTCCTCGCGCAGGTCGGGCATGGTGCTGATGCACAGGCTGATGACGGTGACGGCCACCATGACCACGGACATGCAGGCGAAGATCTTCCCCGGCAGGCCCGACTGCGGGTTCTCCACCATGTCCTGCAGCCACGTCATCACCTTGCGGTAGCGCGTCTCCACCACGGGGTGCGCGGCGCGCTGCATGGCGATGCGCTGCCGCCGCTCCTCCTCCTGCCGCTCGTGCTCGTTCAGCTGCTCCATGCGTGTATACAACTTGCGCTTGCAGCAGCGCTCCATGTAGGTGGTCTCCACGCCCCAGTAGGTGAGCTCGTCGCGCAGCGACAGCACGCACATCTCCCGCAGGATCCGCAGCTTGCCGGCCGCCAGGAAGTTGAGGATGACGCGGAAGGCGGAGGGCGAGCGGTCGAAGAAGAACTCGCGGTGCGCCTCGTCGTAGTCGTCGCACACGCCGGCGATGTCCTCGGGCGAGCCCAGGCAGCCGCGCAGGCGGCCCAGCCGCGTCAGCGGGAACTGCTCCAGCGTGCTCCAGGGCATCGTGTAGCGGTTGCCGCCCACGTTGATCACGGCCAGCAGGCCGTGGTCCACCGACAGCAGGTCCTCCGGGCGGTGGATGAACTGGGCGCGCTTGTAGTACTCGCCCTGCAGGGGGAGGAGCCACAGATCATTAGAACAGTACTCGCCCTGCAGAGGGAGGAGCCACAGATCATTAGAACAGTACTCGCCCTGCAGGGGGAGGAGCCACAGATCATTAGAACAGTACTCGCCCTGCAGGGGGAGGAGCCACAGATCATTAGAACAGTACTCGCCCTGCAGGGGGAGGAGCCACAGATCATTAGAACAGTACTCGCCCTGCAGGGGGAGGAGCCACAGATCATTAGAACAGTACTCGCCCTGCAGGGGGAGGAGCCACAGATCATTAGAACAGTACTCGCCCTGCAGGGGGAGGAGCCACAGATCATTACAACAGTACTCGCCCTGCAGAGGGAGGAGCCACAGATCATTAGAACAGTACTCGCCCTGCAGAGGGAGGAGCCACATATCATTAGAATAGTACTCGCCCTGCAGAGGGAGGAGCCACAGATCATTAGAATACCATTTAATTACCGGTAACTTATCTGAAAAAATATTCTGTATGAGGGTTTTCTCTGGGCAATATCGGTAGAGGGTGCAGTGGAGTAACTAAAAGTATTTTTTTTTCGATGGAAAAAGAATCCCTTTTTCACCAAAATGTACCTTCTATACGTGTGGTGGGGGGGCTCAGAGTGCTTCCACAAAAACGTTATTTTTATTTACGCTAAAGACGAGAGGTTGGTCTGCATTCATGCGAGCCCCGGAAGTCATCTGTAACATAGCTCTAAATGCAACGGCATTAGAGCTATGGACCAGAGCTACACACACGGACACGGACACACACACACACACACACACACACACAGCTGGGCATTGGAGTGGCTGCATCCTACGGTTGCACCACTCAAAAACAAATAGCAATGTATCAGAGTGCAGTCAGTGACATTCCAGCCCTCCCCCTCCCCTTGAGTCCTCCCCTTGAGTCTTTCAACTCAAGACAAGAGAAGAAGACCACTCACTCACTTTGTTCACCTTTGCTGTTCAGTTAACCAAACTAAAACTCCAGACACGTCAGAGAGGAGGGTGTAACATTATTAGGCTCTGTTTACCAGGCACCCTGCGCAGTGCAAGGCTGCAGCAACACCAGGCACCCTGCGCAGTGCAAGGCTGCAGCAACACCAGGCAGCTGCAACTGTTTTGGTCTGATTGCATGGTGTGTGTGTGTGTGTGCGTGTGCGTGTGTGTGTATGTGTGTGTGCGTGCGTGCGTGCTTTGGGTTTGGGCTTCCTGCCAGTCGGAACAAGTGGTCTTGCCTTCGTTTCAAAACCCAATCAATAAAAGCATAAATATTATCAGGACGACACCAGCAAGGACATTATGGCAGAGAAGCACATTTGTGTGTGAGGATGATAAAGTTATCAGGAGGTGCACGCACACACACATCAGTTATCAGGAGGTGCACGCGCACACACATCCCAAATGCTCGACATGCTCAAACTAATTAAAGAGATAAGCTGAAGGGAAGGAGGCACACTGTTTGGAATGCTCCCAAAATAATGAATTACCAAATAGTGATCAATGTTTGGGCCTTTATGGCCTTCGTCAGGTATACAGAATATACTCAGTATACCTGCCCAACGCCACAGAGGCCCAAACCTAAACCTGAGCACAAGCAGAACTTAACACTTTCTACTGAAAATAGAACATTGAACAACATGTGATCAATAAAGTGGTAAATGGTAAATGGTGCATTTATATACAGTAGCGCCTTTATCCAAGGCACTTTACATAGATTGTGCATTACCTTCACCCATTCACACACACATTCATACACCGATTGCGGCGGAAGCCATGCAAGGTACCAACCAGCACATCAGGAGCAATTTGGGGTTCAGTGTCTTGCCCAAGGACACTTCGACATGTAGACAGGAGGAGCCGGGATTCGAACCGCCGACCCATGGATCATTGGACGACCTGCTCTACCTCTTCAGCCACAGTCGCTACACAGTGATACAACTTTTGTGTGTGCGTGCATACAGTACGTGAATTCATTTTGTGTGTGAGTGCGTGCGTGCGTGCGTGCGTGCGTGCGTGCGTGCGTGCGTGCATGCGTGACCCCGGTCGTACCTTGATGGTCTCCGTCTCGGGGATCTCCAGGAACATGCGGTCCAGACTGCTGTCATCGCTGGCTTCAGACAGGTTGCTGCTGAAGTCCTGGTTGGCGTTGCTGATGATAGGCATGGCGGCATCGGAATGGCCCGCCGGTCCGTGCCGGGCAGCTCACAACCAGGATACGAGAACAACCGCAAAACTAAAAAAAGAAGCCTAGGCCATTACCCCGACTACGACTGAATCTATTGCGTCTCGACGATCTGTGCACGGCGATCCTTGTCCTCTTTGTGTGATGTTTGAAGTCGTCTTGACCTTTGGACTGCGGAGTACAGCCGTCCTGCCAGGCAGGGCCTTCCTTGGCACACAGCGGAAACTCAGAAATCCGCCAATTTATCGGTTCTAACACAGTGTAGTTTCCTTCCCAACCTGGCTAGATTAGTAGTGGACTCTTACATCAGCATCCAACAAAAGAGTTTCCGTGTCAGCATCAACGTGACAGGTCGCAGGTTTCCGAGGAGAACTACAGTGAGGTGGGAAACGAAGATAAGAGGTTAATCAGGGGTTCCTCAGAGCTAGGAGCGGTCCAGGCGTTTCAGCAGAGCTAGGATGGGTCCAGGCGTTTCAGCAGAGCTAGGATGGGTCCAGGCGTTTCAGCAGAGCTAGGATGGGTCCAGGCGTTTCGAGACTTAATAGCCCATCGGTTTTTGGTTGATCTAGATGTGAAGCCAGAGACACAGTGTGGAGCAGCGGAGTATCCAGCGGCTGAAGTTGATCCCTTCTGTAAATCACTACAGGATTATTGGGGCGTGGTGCGGCTGGAAACGTGGCGTCCTGCAGGCAATAAAAGAGACAGACAGCAAGGCATGGTGGGTAATAAATACACAGGATGGCAGAACTGAGAAGGTTATTATTATCTTGTTGTTGTATTGCTATAATGTGACCAGATTTGACTGAGAGACTGCCATCGTGCAAACTCCAGCTTTTCACCAGGGGAGAAAAACTTTCAAAATGAGTTAATAGCACAGGCAGACTCTTCACATACTAGAGCGTGTCTGAAATAAATGTCAGAGATGAAATTGACATGTAAATATGAAATAAAGTCTTAAACATGTACGTAGCTAAGTGTAATGTTAGAGTCCACAGAAGTGAAACTTTCAAGCCTGTTTTCTCAACTCACTGTTTTCTGCAAGACATTACTCTATAAGCCATATCCAAAACTGGTGGGTCAAACTGAACAACCAATATGTCAATTTGAAGCTATGATTCCCTGCTTTTATATGACATGAAAGAAACGAAAATTAAAAAAATTCCAATGGCAGTCCCTCAGTCAAATTTGGTCACATATGTTAGCACAGATCTGCAGAACAAGAAATAAAGGATTTTTCTACTTCTACTGCACAGAGCTGCCTTGGACCCTCTTTAAAGCGTTATTCATAGTGACATAGTCTAATATATTCGGTGGTGAGGTGACCACTGACCACCGAACTACAACATGACGTCACTGAGCCGCGGTGAAGAGCAAACCACCGCCACCGCTCCAGCCCTTCTCTCTGTTTTTACTCACCACCGCTCCATGTTATTACAGCTCCGGAGCGGTGGTCACCTCACCACCGGAGCGGTGGTCACCTCACCACCGGAGCGGTGGTCACCTCACCATCGGAGCGGTGGTCAGTGGTCACCTCACCACCGAAAATCCAGACTATGAATAGGCTATAAGTTCGCCACCTTCTTACCTACTCCTTCCACATTGATTTCAACTCATTCAAGGTATAGAACTTTTAAAGAACTCGTGTGCTGTATACATACAACCCTTTTTGATGTTGGACAGAGATTGAGATGAAAGAAAGAAAGAAAGAAAGAAAGAAAGAAAGAAAGAAAGAAAGAAGACATAAGATAGACATGCCACAACTCAAAGAAAGGACAGTGACAGAGCGTGTGTGTGAGAACACACACCTCAATGACTACAAGGTGACCGCAGCGCGATAAAGGCTCCGCCCGCACTTTCACTTCCTAGTGTCCAGCAGCACACACACACACACACACACACACACACACACACACACACACACACACACACACACACACACACACACACACACACACACAGACAGACAGACAGACAGAGAGACAGACAGACAGACAGACAGACAGACAGACAGCAGCGTCAACAGAATAATACCTGCAGAATGACCACTGTGTGGCGATAGACACTATACGAGAAGTGCCCTATTCACCATTTGTTGCCCAGAAACATCCCTGCATGTCTACCGCCAAAACTAACAGTGAACACACAAGAATACAGCGAGAGGTCTTGTGTTTCTGCAGGTAAACACCATTGATGGAAAAAGTACTCAATTGTTTTACGCAAAAGTAAAAGTACCAATAGTGCAATTTAGAACTACTCCGTTACAAGCAAAAGTACGGAATTGAAAATGTACTTGAGTAAAAGTACAAAAGTATCGGCATCAAAATGTACTTAAAGTACTAAAAGTAAAAGTACTCATATTGCAGAAAGTTTTTATTTGTTTGACGAAATTGTCGAATAGTTTTAGTCACCGTAGCTTAGTTTTAATTTAGTTTCCATTTAGTGTTCGTCAGTGGAAAAAGGTAGTCGACAGACATTTTTCGTCTTAGTTTTAGTCAACGAAATCAACACTGGCGTTATGAGGCTATACAGTTAGCTTCATGTCAAATAAATGTCAGTGGATTGTGGATGACGGATGACTGACAGCCGTCAGTCAATACTCCATCTGTGCCGCCCTGCCCTTGTCCTGCTGCAATGTCTATGATTACAGTACAGTAGATAGCCTATGAAACGCACTCAGATGCACGCACACACACACGCACACGCACACGCACACAAACACAGTTAACCAACACTGCCCATTCACAATCTCAGTAACTACGTACCACATAGACACTATAGCACACACACACAGTTACACACTGGCATTCTGTTCCCCGCCCAGCCACACACACACACACACACACACACACACACACACACACACACACACACACACACACACACACACACACACACACACACACACACACACACACACACACAGTTAACCAACACTGCCCACTCACAATATCAATGCACTACACACGCGCACACAAGATACGCGCACCAGTATATGCATGCAAGCACGCACGCATGCACGCACACACGCACACACGCACGCACGCACTCACTCACTCACTCACGCACGCACGCACGCACGCTCCATTCACAATATTGGTTGGTAGTGCAGTATCATCATGTACTACACAAACACTACACAGGCACACAGGCACACACACACACACACACACACACAATCAGTGATTTGCAGGGGTGACTATCGAACCTGCGTGCATGTTTCAAGTTAGTGAGTGTGTGTGGGTGTGGGTGTGGATGTGTGCGTGTGTGTGTGCGTGCACGTGTGCATGTGTGTGTGTGTGTGTGTGCGTGTGTGTGTGTGTGTGTGTGTGTGTGTGTGTGTGTGTGTGTGTGTGTGTGTGTGTGTGTGTGTGCTGCTGTGTATTGGTTTACGCTACAACACAAGATGAGAATGTTCATTATATGAACTAACACTCTGCTGTTGTCACAGCTGTGCAGCGGTGCTGGTGGTTGTTCTCTTCTCTCCACACTGTATCGCATCAAATACAGCAACACACACAGAAACACCACACTAATTTATATCCTGCGATGGAACGGGTACGGGCGGACCGATAAATCACCTCTGACAAGAAGCTGTTTCATTTCCATCTCGCAGAGGGATGAGAGAGAGAGAGAGAGAGAGAGAGAGAGAGAGAGAGAGAGAGAGAGAGAGAGAGAGCATACTCAACTATGTATTAATTGATTGGCCAGTGAATTCCCTCTGGATGATGGCAGGCTCGTGTTGCCTAGTGGGAAGTTAATTGAGGGAAGTGTTGAGGTTAATTTATGGTCCTTACACTACACTACAGGGTCACACGCTGGGGCGAAAAAGGCAGATCTACAAGCTCAGGATTATAGGCTTTTTAAGCCACTCAGCCAGTGTTGTTTTCGTCGACTAAAACTAAGACGAAAAATGTTCGTCGACTACCTTTTTACCACTGATGAACTAAATGGAAACTAAATGAAAGCTAAGCTATGGTGACTAAAACTAAGACTAGAAATACTATATAGGTATGTTAGGAAGGGACTAGTGGACACTGGACAAGAGATCCAGTATAATGCTGAAAATAGCATCATCAATCTCACAACGTGTCGCAGCGTGACGCGTTGTGAGCTTGTAGATCGGCTACAAACGGCTAAAAACAGTCATTACGACGGCATCAATACATTTTAGTGGACTAAATCAACTGTAGATTTAGTCCAGGTGTGACTAAAACTAAATGAAAACTATTCAAGAGACTATGACTATGAAATTCGCTGACAAAAGCAACACTGCACTCAGCTGTCCTGGACTTATTTGAATGGGGGGAAAGTTATTTACAGTAGCAATAGATAGGCTACACATCTGCAGTGGCTGAAGGTGGTCTCCTTATTCTTGGAATTGAAGAATGTCTGGTGTCGGGTAGGAGGACACCTACTGTACGGTACTAGTACTGCCAGAAGCTAATAAGCTTAACCCATTTTGAGTCAGTCAGTCGTTCTCAAACATTTTCATGTCAAGGACCCCCATAAATATATGTATAAGTGGACGCCGACCCCCATCTGAAAATATGTTGTCCCCCCCCCCCCCCCGCCAGAAGCAAAGATTTTAGTTAAAAACGTTCACTTTGAAAGAATATTCAAAGATTTGAGTTAAAAACATTCACTCTGACAGAATATATATTCAAAGATTTGAACCACATTTTCACGATTTTTAAAAAATAGCAGATCTACAAGCTCGTAGCGCGGCACCGAGTGCCGCGCTACAAGCTTGTAGATCTGCTATTTTTCAATAGCTAAAGCATAGCATAATGCTTAAAACACCAAAAGGGGTTCCCGCCCAGAATGGGGCAGTGATCCCCCCAGGCCAACGGATCCTGTCTTGGAAGAGCAGGAGAAGCTATAGAAGTCTGGTCTCACGCAGGACGCAGCAGGGGATGCCGGTTCGAATCCCAGCTATAGGACATTAACTTTACGCAGCTTTAAACTTTAAACTATATATTATAGCCTCTACAGCAGTTCTCATGAGGGGTCCCGGGACTGCCAGAGATCCTTGTTAAACCCCTTTAAGCATGGCTATTTGAAAATAGTCAATCTATAAAGGTAACAAGTATGTTTTGTATTGATTGATTGATTGATTGATTTATTTATTAACAGTTTGCAGAATTACAGTACATTTCAAGTACAACTCAATACAAAAACTGTTAACTGTGAGTGGACGACACTCCAGCCGAACAGGAACGCACCCAGGGTGCCGGCCTGATTCCGGCGAGCCGCCCCACGTCCGAAACGGTTGAGAAATGACAGAGTTACTGTGTGGGGGTCCCTCTACTGTACCCTCCACTGTACTGTACTGTACTGTCACTGTACTGTACTGGCACACCCGAAATCACCATATATACAGTTAATATGTGCGTGTGTTTGGTTGCGCACAGGTGGTGAAAAACAACCATGCTGTTTTCGTGCTCAGACGCACTCACCCACCCACCCAGCCAGCCACCCACACACATAGTCACTTAAGGAAGTGGTTGCACCACTTAAAAATATGTTTTCAACATTTTAACTATACACAAGTCTTTTTGACCGAAAGAATAAGGTTGCGAATACAAGCGGCCGAAATGAGTTTTCTCATGGCATCTCTGGCTGGCATCTCCCTTAGAGATAGGGTGAGAAGTTCAGTCACACGAGAGAGACTCAGAGTAGAGCCGATGCTCCTTCGCCTGGAAAGGAGCCAGCTTAGGTGGTTCGGGCATCTGGTTAGGATGCCTCTCGGGCGCCTCCCTAGGGAGGTGCTCGACACACGTCCCACTGGGAGGAGACCCCCGGGGCAGACCAAGGCGCAGTTGGAGGAAACACATCGACTCACTGGCCTTGGAACGTCTCGGGATCCCCCAGGAGGATGTCACTAATGTTGCTCTGGAGAGGGAAGTCTGGAACACTCTGGTGGAGCTGTTGCCCCCGCGACCCGACTACGGATAAGCGGTTGAAGATGGATGGAAGTCTTTTTACTCATGGAGTCTCTCTGGCACAAACTATTTTCAGATGGGAGTCTGTGGTGCATTATTAATTAAGGGTTCTTGACATGAAAACCGTTTGAGAAGCACGAGGCCAATTAGGCTACATGACCTTGCTTGCCACCATCTCTCTCTCTCCCTGCTCACTTTTCAACTGCACAATAAGTGACTCACAGTCTCTGTCAACTTCCACTCCATCACACACGCACGTGCGCACACGCACACTGCGCACACACACACACACACACACACACACACACACACACACACACACACACACACACACACACACACACACACACATACACACACACACGCACAGAGATGCGCGCAGTCTATTGGCTGTAGCTATGACATACGAGTGCCTATTTAATAGGTTATAAGGGGATTATTTATTTAATACGGCTATTATGAACCAATCACTCCATATCCGTTTCAAATCATCTTATAGCCTGACACTGATGAGATGTTAAGCCTATAGCTTCAAAGTCAAATTGAGCCTATATTTATAAAGGGCATGTAAATTATGGACATAAAAGCCAGATTAGGCCTGTAATACTTCCAAATGGCTTTGCCTATAGAATATTTTCTAATCAACCATATAGGCTATTTAGATAAGATTTAGTCTGCGCTGTTTTGCGGTGTTGTGCCAATATCAAGCACGATGAAATAGCAACACACGGAATAATAATGCATAGCAGCACACCACTGTCTGACTTTATGACAAACTTTGCATTAGCTACAATCAAACAGTCAAAGACAACAACAGCCCAACTTGCCACAGCCGGTACGCCTACAGCCTACAGCCTGCCAACGGACACAGGTCCAGTGTGGGAACCTCATTGTTGTGTATAGTGCGTTACATCGGTCCCAGTGAGTAGGCTATAGCAGGCTGTATATACCTACCGTGCAGCGAAGACCCCCGCGCCTGTCCAAAGATCAGTACATCCCCCCATATCCTCATGTGTGTCTCCGTCTGTCTCTGTCCCCTCCTATGTCTTCGGGTCAATGCAACATCCTCAGAAACACATTAGATGATGGATATATCACGTCTATTATGCTCAGACACGTAGCTATACGTCTCTGATCACCGACAAAAAAACCCAACTAATAATCATAAAGCCAACGAATCCTCCGGATCAAGGGTTATAATGCGTAAAAGATTAAGAACCGGCGGCGAAACAGATGATGGTGAGACTAGAGCCGTGCCCCAATAAAGCTGCTGCCGGTCCGGTCCAGAGCAGCAGCTCCCTCCGTGTTAAAAGTGTCCCGTTAAACTCCCGGACGGTCCAGCTCCCGTTCCGGCGCCGCTCGCCTCGCCTCCTGCAGCAGCACTGCTCTCCTCTCACGGTACCGTTCACTGCTCTCCTCTCCTCCTCTCTCACGGTACCGGTACCGTTCACCGCATCAACCAGCGGGACGGGCAGTCACAGCCGAGGCTCGTTAAAGTTCAAGTTGCGGGAGGATGATGATGATGATGCGCCATTAAGCGCACCAGCTGTTTGCCCCAGCACTTTTGGCGTTGAGTTTCACGGAGCATGGAAAGAATACATGTATGCTCATCATCGATCGGCCCAAGGTGCTGCTATCCCTGTCTTCTGTAGTCGCCTCTCCTTTCCTTTCCGGTGGGAAGTGATGATGAGTGAAGCTGTGAGGAGGACAGCTCCACTCACTCACCGCACCGACTGGTCTGTGTGTCACATAGCTCAGCTGCTCGAAAAACCCCAGGCAGGCTCAGGCTGTGATGATATCGACCAAACACTAAAAAGGTGCTCCAGTTGGCTTTGATTAACCACGCCTGACACCCGCCGCCCTGCACTCTCTCTCCAATAGAATAGCACCCTGCAGAACCAGCTCCACAACCACCCCGATCTCGACTCGTGCGTCTCCCTGCACTGAAGTAACTGAGCCGCACACCGCGGGGGGCAGCGCTTCAACCCTGAGTCCGCAGTGGACCAGCGACCAGAGACCACCACCACCACCACGGATGGCGCGGCTCCAATCTCTCAAGAACAGTTTCCGAGCTGCGCTACTGAATCTGTCATCAGGGCCATTCATATAGACTATACACTATACATTGTTGATAGTTGGAATGATAGGTGGGCGTCCCACGGTCTGAGGGGCGAGGGCAGTGTGTTGCCTTTTTGTGAGAGAATATGCAAAAACAAGCCAACTCTTGAAATAAGCCAAATCAGATGTAAAGCAGATGACTCAGCAGTCAGCACTGCTGAAAATGCTACTGGGTAGCCTACCCTGGGTAAAAAAAAACGGAAAAAAAAAAAAACTGCTGGTCTCGGACAGAAACAAACGTTGTTGAAAAGGCCCTCAGCTCTGAACTCGGTAGAATCTGCACCTGGCTCGCTGATAACAAACTATCCTTTACACCTGGGAAAAACTGAATCCATTCTCTTTGGATCAAATAGTAATCTCAGCAAGGCAGATGGCTTCTTGGTTAGAGTGGGTGACAATTATTATTATCACACAAAAAGATGACATTACCTATAGGTATAGGTTCCATCCTGGAGGCAAATCTTTCCGCGAAAATGGCCACCAACGTAATAAAAAAAAGTCAACCAAAGAACAAGATTCCTATACAGGATCTCCTCACTGGTCAACACCTTGAAGACCTTAACAGACTTACTGCTTATGGCGGAGTACTCCGCCATAAGGAATGTAATTACCTTCCGCTTCTGGCGGAGTACTCCGTCTGATAAGCTTTATTATTGATATCAAACTGGATCGCTGATTACTATTTTTTCATTATTATTTTGGCTCGGCCTTTCCTTCTTTAGCGATCTTAGACCGGATTGCGCACGCGCTGCCGTCCGCATCTCATTATACAGGCTGAGTAAAAAGCTGATAGATTTTGGGGCCTAAATAATATATTAGAAGCTTTTTATCAAGAAGATCAATGTCACCATGGTCCACATACTTTACAGTGTATACTGTTAAAAAAAAAAAAAAAAAAACGAAAAAAAGAAAACGTTTTTTTTCTTCAAAAGGACACATTGCTGAAAAGGGCAGGGGTGCTCTAGCACCCTCTAGTGTCTATCTGTGCACGCCACTGCTGTCACTCATGTGATTCACACTACTCCCCAATGTCCCCATACATACATAGGGGGAATTATAGTGTAGTAGGCCTACATCAAATAAATGTTGGCTTGTTTAAAATTTCAAAACAAGCCAAACGCATGGGGGGGAGGGGGAAGGGGGGATCCTAGCTATTTTAAAAGAAACCCAAAAGACTAAAACATCAGACCCGTCTGAAGAGAGTGGTACTGTACTGTACTGTACTGTACTGTACTGTACTGTACTGTACTGTACTGTACTGTACTGTACTGTACTGTACTGTACTGTACTGTACTTCATAGTACTGTACTTCATAGTACTGTACTGTACTGTACTGTACTGTACTGTACTGTACTGTGCTGTGCTGTGCTGTGCTGTGCTGTACTGTGCTGTTCTTCGTAGTACTGTACTGTACTGTACTGTACTGTACTGTACTGTACTGTACTGTACTGTACTTGCACGGTAACGCGTGGCTTTGGGGGTGGGTGGACAAACAACACCTCTGGGGGGTTAGGACCAGACAGGTTTTATATATATGGCTAAAATAGCCGATCTACAACTGCAATTGATATGAAAGTGTATAATGAAAGGGTGTGTGCGTGCGTGCGTGCGTGCGTGCGTGCGTGCGTACGTGCGTGCGTGTTTCTGAAATCAACCCATCAACATGAAACAAAAAGAAGAAGCAAAAAAACATCTGGCAGCATTTTCTAAGACTAAGTTTACTGCAGATAATTAGCAAACTTTCCAAGGCAGTGCTTTATAATATTCAAGAAAGTCCTGTTCTATAAATTATTCTTTTGTGCTTTCTGCAGAAATATGAAACAATTAGGTATACTGTCTGCAGTAGCCTGGTTAATAAACCAGACCGAATCAGCCGTTGGCAAAAAAAAGTTGCCTACCAGCGGATTACGGTCTGGCGAGGCTCAGTAGCACGCCTCTTTCCTACAGCAGAGAACAGGTCGGACCAATCGGGACACGGTATGCAATATAGGCGGGCTTTGGTACAGTGACGTTCAATGCTTGAGACCTTTGACTGACAGTAGCTCTGACCAATTGCGTCAAAGAGAAAATGTTCCCCGGGAAATGAAATCCAAGTGGAGCCAGCCCAGACTGATATACCGCGACAGTGTTGTGTGATATTAGTCTGGCTTATTAGCCAGGCTATGTCTGCAGTACAGTTATGGTCTGTCTGCACAGCCAAGCTTTAGAATTGCCATTCAACTCAAACACAGCAGCTGTTTATATGTATTCATTGCAGTCAGACCAGCAACCTTGAAAATCAGTGCGATGATCATGAAACGTTGTTTATGGCGACACTCGAGTGCCCAACTCTGGTAGAAGTGACGGTGAAACGCATGTATTTAGTAAACCTAGTAGGCAGACTTGAATTAATTTGCCTTTATGTTGTAGACCTCCCGGTGCTGGTTGCGCCTCGGTGATGGCTGCGCCTGGAGGAGAGGGGCAGTGACTTGGCCAATCACTGCTGACCCGCCAACTGGAGAGTGTAGTGGTTGAGGGTTGAAACACTCTAAGAAGGTTGGAGACCACCTGATGACCTCTCTTCCAGGCCAAGGCATCCATTAGAAATGGATTATATTCGCATCTTCGATGTATTTACAAACTGAACTCCCTGGGCAACCAGTGACCTCCAGGAAAGTCTGGATGGCAACCGAGGAAGGTCGGTGACGCTGGAGAGACAGCTGACCTCCAGGAAAGTCTGGCAGGCCAACAGGGGTTAGCAACCTCTGTTGCAGCACTCGCAAGAGGGCACCACGCAAGCTACAGACCGTACAAATGAGCAATACCCCCAGGGTCTCCCGAGAGGAGGGGAGGAAGAGAGACTCGATTGGACAGATTCAACGACAACAACTATGACAGTGACACAGACAGACGCAGAGAAGGCTCCCTTGACTCAAATACACCAGAGTAAGGCCAAGTGTGGACAAGGACGGATACATGCACACCGCACAGACGGACAGTCTGCTGAGACGTAGGAGGACACTAGGCAGGAGGCAAACCATAGTCCTAGAGACCTCTCAGTGCCTGATGTCCCCCAAGAATACCCAAGGCAGAGAGAGAGCTTCCTGTTGGTTCTGGCAGGGGAGAAAGGACAGTGGGCGGGTCCGCGGCGGTGTGCCCTGGGCGCGGCGGTCGGTGGGGTGTGGCCGGCACTGGTTTGCTGCACCTGGCCGGCAGGTTTCGAACCACAGCCCTCCCGGTGCTGGTTGCCCCTCTGTGGACTTGTCTATAGCTGGAAGCCTATGCAGAGGAAGGCAGGAAGAGCATGCAGTCTAGTGAACTTAAATACCTTGCCCAATTGGTCAGCTGACTGGTCTTGAACACACTGAATACACCCACATAGTAATGCAGCATATTAACCCCTTGGGCAGTATTATGCATGTCTTAAGTACCAGGTCTTATGACTTAACTTAAGACCTGGAGGCGTGGTCAATGCTGTTTGGCCACTCATAATAGCCAAATGGCATTGATCACGCCTCCAGGTCTTAAGTTAAGTAATAAGACCTGGTACTTAAGAAACGCATAATACTGCCCCTTGAGTATTATGTAATATGTATGCGCCCTTGAGCACAGCATGAAACCCCTCGAGTATATCTGACTGAACTAACTCCGCAAGCTACGTATCATTTATCGAGAGAAATGACAAAATAAGTAAAATAAGTATTAACAAGGCCTGACTATCGCGGCTCGCCACAGAAACTGAATGGGAGTTCATGCACAATGTCGCTGCTGTACATTGTGGTATTAAATATTGATACATATAGTATGCTGTTGCCGTCCGGCAGAAACCTTGTTTGTCCAAATTTTCAACTTTTCATGTTTCCTGGTCATTGAATGCCCGTCATACAAGAGTGTCACGCAAAAGTAGTGAAAATAGCCAATCTACAAGCTCTACAATGCGCTGCGATGCGGCACATTGTGAGCTTGTAGGCCTATAGATCTGATATTTCTGCCATTTCTGAAACATTTTCCTAAAAGTAAACGGTTTTGAACGTACAAGGTTTCTGCCCCGACAACGATATACGATACGTACTGCCCAAGGAAAAAAAGAACTGAAGAATTATGTATACTGCATCAGCCCGACTTGTCACAAGTTGAGCAAAACATCAGCATAAAATTATGCAAACGGCTGCACTCTCGTATAGAAAGGAGCTATAGAATCAAATGTGTGGCGGGTTCAAAAGCAATATTGTGGTCGCAACTGTGGTCCTCGCCCCCCCGTCCCCCCGTCCCCCCCAACCCTCCCATCATTTGTCCTTGAAAGGCAGCTCATTAGACTGTATGCGCCTCAGGGAGATACTGGAACAAGCAAACACTTTGTCCTGCAGACCTTATGGCTGCAAAGACAACAATGAATGAATAGTTTATTACGATCTTTCTCCTTTTTCAGAGAGACATTACAAATTAAACAGTACTTTTACGGTGATCGAAAAGGTATTATAGCCTATCCTTATCACAATGTATTCCAAGATACTAATGTGAATATACATAACATAAAAAAAAGCATTACAAAAGAGACCAGAACTAAAATTTACATTTACATTTACAACATAAAAACAGAGAACAGAACAAAACATACAAAAAAAAAAAAAAAACATTAGAGAGAGAGAGAGAGAGAGAGAGAGAGAGAGAGAGAGAGAGAGAGAGAGAGAGAGAGAGAGAGAGAGGCCTGTCACAATTATTACAATCGTCCAATGGCAATTATTTGAGATAATCGCAATTATTGTCCATATAATCATTATAATCGTTTCCATGTCGAAAAATGCTCAAACAAAGCTCATATATTTCAGTAATTTCTTTGTAGTAAGTTATGTGTCAAATATCTGCCCTGTGCAATTTCTAATTACGAAGCCGCCTAAAAGGCAAAAACAGAAATTAAATTTGCATTCATATTTTCCAAAGTTCACAATCATTCACACAATAATTTGTGTGACAAGTAATCGTCAACTTAAATTTGTAATCGTGACAGGGGCTATAGCTAGAGAATGAGCGAGAGAGAGAGAGAGAGAAAGAGAGAGAGAGAGAGAGAGAGAGGGCGGGGGGGGGGGGGGGGGGGGGGGTAGAGAGGTTCACTTTATTGGATCCCTCCATCACCGCGCTGGTATATATAGAGGCTACATTACATAATGCCTACGGTGGTGAGAGGACGTATGTAAAATGAGACTGATGATGACACACCGGCCTATTAGCCGACTGTCAGCATTTCTCTCACGGTCACAGAGGTGGAGAGCAGGGGGGGGCAGAGGTGGAGAGCAGGGGTGTGGGGGGGCAGAGGTGGAGAGCAGGGGTGTGGGGGGCAGGGGCGTGGGGGGGCCAGAGGTGGAGAGCAGGGGTGTGGGGGGGGCAGGGGTGGAGAGCAGGGGTGTGTGGGGGGGGGGGGGGGGGGGGGGCAGAGATGGAGAGCAGGGGTGTGGGGGGGCCAGAGGTGAAGAGCAGGGGTGGGGGGGGCAGAGATGGAGAGCAGGGGTGTGGGGGGGCCAGAGGTGAAGAGCAGGGGTGGGGGGGGCAGAGGTGGAGAGCAGGGGTGTGGGGGGGCCAGAGGTGAAGAGCAGGGGTGGGGGGGGCAGAGATGGAGAGCAGGGGTGTGGGGGGGCCAGAGGTGAAGAGCAGGGGTGGGGGGGGCAGAGGTGGAGAGCAGGGGTGTGGGGGGGCCAGAGGTGAAGAGCAGGGGTGGGGGGGCAGAGGTGGAGAGCAGGGGTGTGGGGGGGCCAGAGGTGAAGAGCAGGGGTGGGGGGGCAGAGGTGGAGAGCAGGGGTGTGTGGGGGGGGGGGGGGGGGGCAGAGGTGGAGAGCAGGGGTGTGGGGGGGGGGGGGGGGGGGGGGCAGAGGTGGAGAGAAGGGGTGTGGGGGGGGCCAGAGGTGGAGAGCAGGGGTGTGGGGGCAGAGGTGGAGAGCAGGGGTGTGGGGGGGGAAGAGGTGGAGAGCAGGGGTGTGGGGGGGGGGCAGAGGTGGAGAGCAGGGGTGTGGGGGGGGAAGAGGTGGAGAGCAGGGGTGTGGGGGGGGGGCAGAGGTGGAGAGCAGGGGTGTGGGGGGGCAGAGGTAGAGAGCGGGGGTGTGGGGGGGCAGAGGTGGAGAGCAGGGGTGTGGGGGGGGGGGCCGAGGTGGAGAGCAGGGGTGTGGGGGGAGGGCAGAGGTGGAGAGCAGGGGTGTGGGGGGGCAGAGGTGGAGAGCTGCGGTGTGGGGGGGGGGGGCAGAGATGGAGAGCAGGGGTGTGGGGGGGGCAGGGGTGGAGAGCAGGGGTGTGGGGGGGGGGCAGAGGTGGAGAGCAGGGGTGTGGGGGGGGGCAGAGGTGGAGAGCAGGGGTGTGGGGGGGGGCAGAGGTGGATAGCAGGGGTGTGGGGGGGGCAGAGGTGGAGAGCAGGGGTGTGGGGGGGGCAGAGGTGGAGAGCAGGGGTGTGGGGGGGCAGAGGTGGAGAGCAGGGGTGTGGGGGGGTCAGAGGTGGAGAGCAGGGGTGTGGGGGGGGGGGCAGAGGTGGAGAGCAGGGGTGTGGGGGGGCAGAGGTGGAGAGCAGGGGTGTGGGGGGGGCAGAGGTGGAGAGCAGGGGTGTGGGGGGGGCAGAGGTGGAGAGCAGGGGTGTGGAGGGGGGCAGAGGTGGAGAGCAGGGGTGTGGGGGGGGCAGAGGTGGAGAGCAGGGGTGTGGGGGGGGCAGAGGTGGAGAGCAGGGGTGGGGGGGGCAGAGGTGGAGAGCAGGGGTGTGGGGGGGGGCAGAGGTGGAGAACAGGGGTGTGGGGGGGGCAGAGGTGGAGAGCAGGGGTGTGGGGGGGGGCAGAGGTGGAGAGCAGGGGTGTGGGGGGGGCAGAGGTGGAGAGCAGGGGTGTGGGGGGGGCAGAGGTGGAGAGCAGGGGTGGGGGGGGCAGAGGTGGAGAGCAGGGGTGTGGGGGGGGGCAGAGGTGGAGAGCAGGGGTGTGGGGGGGGGCAGAGGTGGAGAGCGGGGTTGTGGGGGGGCCAGAGGTGGAGAGCAGGGGCATGGGGGCGTGGGGGGCATTCCATCTTAAATTAATAGATTAGGTGTCTGGCCTGCAACATGTTTTGTCGCTGGGTTACTTAAACCTCTGTTTCCTCTTAACATTATATGCTGCGAAATAGTGCGGAACATTTCCGGGGCCCCCGGGGCTGTGCGGTGCATCTCGGTCGTGCAGCAAATTTCGCTGTAATTTTGGGGTACCCAGCCCCACCAAAAACAGAACGGCAGGCAGGCAGACACTATAGTCGCTGGGCTGGGCAGGATGCACAGCGACATTGGCAGGGGTTTCCACAGCTACCACAACACAGCGTCACTGTCTGCAGCGCAGACAGCAGAGCAGAAGCTCTCAATGTTTTAACCATAATACTAAGCCCAATGGTAAGTCCGCCTCTGGGTCTAGCCAACACCAGCTCGGGATTCCTGGATCTCTGCCCTCCACAATTTCCTATCCAACATCAGGTTCTTGAGCTCTTCAGTGTTGTCAGCCAAGATGTCGCGCCGCAGCACGTCTATATATAGGCGGTAGGCTTCTTTCCCCTCCTGGCTTCGCCCTGTGGTTGGCTCCCATAGGGTCAATTTACTTGCCTCTAGTTCTGGGTGCCTGACGCAGTGCCCTGCCAGCCTCATCCTTCTCTCTCTGACTTTGTCCGTGACCCGTGCAGTTCCCCATAGAGGTCCACTAGCAACTATATGCATACTTTAAGGACTCTACATACTGTAGCTACCTATAGCACATACAGCAGATAATAATATACACACTATGCACGCCACAGCATGCCACGACACGATACGAGACAACATCAAACGCCATGACGCGACATGGGTCGGTGTGGCTTGGCTCAACATAATGCGTCACGACACGATAGCACACGACAAGACAGGACACAACAAAAGCAGCACGACACAAGTCAGCAAATCACAATAGAACACCAGACAATACAGCATAACACGACACAAGTCAGCACATCCCAATAGAACACCAGACAATACAGCATAACACGACACAAGTCAGCACATCCCAATAGAACACAAGACAATACAGCATAACACGACACAAGTCAGCACATCCCAATAGAACACCAGACAATACAGCATAACACGACACAAGTCAGCACATCCCAATAGAACACCAGACAATACAGCATAACACGACACAAGTCAGCACATCCCAATAGAACACCAGACAATACAGCATAACACGACACAAGTCAGCACATCCCAATAGAACACAAGACAATACAGCATAACACGACACAAGTCAGCACATCCCAATAGAACACCAGACAATACAGCATAACACGACACAAGTCAGCACATCCCAATAGAACACAAGACAATACAGCATAACACGACATAAAACACCACAAAACAACACGACACAAGTCAGCACATCACAATAGAACAACAAGACAATAAATACAGCATAACACGACACAAAACAACACAAAACAACACAACACCATGCCACGATAAACCACACCACAAAGGACCACGATGGAAACAAGCCCTCGGGGCTTTTTGTGTTAACTATTCAGTATTGCTTGTGGGTTTGTATTTGATGTACCTGATTGCAATTTGTTCAAGTACCAGTAAGACGACCATGGGGGCGAGAAGGTGAGATTTTGTGATGACGGCTATGGCCGTTTGTGGCTCGTACCCGGAATGTTTTGGTGTTAGTCTAGTTTTAGTCGACTAAATATCGTGAGATTTTAGTCGACTAAATCTACAGTTGATTTAGTCGACTAAAATGTATTTTGACGGGCCTTGATGCCGTCGTAATGACTGTTTTTACACGCTGAAAATAGCCGATCTACAAGCTCACAATGCGTCGTGCTGCGACGCATTGTGAGCTTGTAGATCAGCTATTTTCAGCATGCAACCAAGTGTAAAGTGACTTATATTGGATCTCTTGTCCACTAGTCCCTTCGTAACATTTTGGTCTAGTTTTTATTTGTCGAAAAAATTGTCAGTATATTTAGTCTTAGTTTTAGTCATCATAGCTTAGTTTTCATTTCAGTCAGTTGAAAAAGGTAGTCGACGAACATTTTTCGTCATAGTTTTAGTCGACGAAAACAACACTGCGGCTAACACAACATGCCACATAACAATACCAGCGGCCCCGTCGGTCCACATATTGAACCTGGGTCTGATGGATTAAGGTTTAATCCTTCACAGACATCAGGCTCAAATGAGATCCCAGCAGCAGGGTGCATGCTGGGACAGCATGGGGGGGGGTTTGGGGGAGGGTTATGGTGAACAGTGGGGGGGTAAGTGCTGCCATGACAAGGCTAATAGTCACCCCTCTTAGTCTTAAACACACTCTCATGTCTCCTTCCTTCATGCTTCCTTCATACCTTCATTCATACCACCATCAGACTGTCATTCATACCTTCATTCATACCACCATCATACTGTCATTCATACCTTCATTCATACCACCATCATACTGTCATTCATACCTTCATTCATACCTTCATTCATACCACCATCATACTGTCATTCATACCACCATCAGACTGTCATTCATACCTTCATTCATACCTTCATTCATACCTTCATTCATACCTTCATTCATACCACCATCATACTGTCATTCATACCTTCATTCATACCTTCATTCATACCACCATCATACTGTCATTCATACCACCATCATACTGTCATTCATACCTTCATTCATACCTTCATTCATAACTTCATTCATACCTTCATTCATACCTTCATTCATACCTTCATTCATACCACCATCATACTGTCATTCATACCTTCATTCATACCTTCATTCATACCTTCATTCATACCACCATCATACTGTCATTCATACCTTCATTCATACCTTCATTCATACCTTCATTCATACCACCATCATACTGTCATTCATACCTTCATTCATACCTTCATTCATACCTTCATTCATACCACCATCATACTGTCATTCATACCTTCATTCATACCTTCATTCATACCTTCATTCATACCACCATCATACTGTCATTCATTCCTTCATTCATACCTTCATTCATACCTTCATTCATACCTTCATTCAGGGGAGAGGAGAGGAGAGGAGAGGAGAGGAGAGGAGAGGAGAGGAGAGGAGAGGAGAGGAGAGGAGAGGAGCAGACGGACTGTGTTTGAATAAGTGATGCCAGGGTATCAGCCATCCTAAGTCTTTTTTGATTAAAACATCTATGTAATATTTGCACATTGATGTTTGTTGCATTGCAACTCACATCCAGATGCACGCGTGCGTGCATGTGTGCACGGCTGTGCGCACGTCTCACAAGCATGACGTACAGTTTGCTATAACATCCTGAGTATTTGTGTTAAAATTTGGACCCGTAAGTGACCACTAAGGTTCAATCTGGACCCGTAACTCACCACTAAGGTTCAATCTGGACCCGTAACTCACCACTAAGGTTCAATCTGGACCCGTAACTCACCACTAAATTTCAATCTGGACTCGTAACTCACCACTAAGGTTCAATCT
Source organism: Electrona antarctica (assembly GCF_951216825.1). Classification (NCBI taxonomy): domain Eukaryota; kingdom Metazoa; phylum Chordata; class Actinopteri; order Myctophiformes; family Myctophidae; genus Electrona; species Electrona antarctica. The sequence continues at coordinate 2,862,141 of NC_136810.1, read as the reverse complement.
GGACCCATAACTCACCACTAAGGTTCAATCTGGACCCGTAACTCACCACTAAGGTTCAAGCTGGACCCGTAAGTGACCACTAAGGTTCAATCTGGACCCGTAACTCACCACTAAGGTTCAATCTGGACCCGTGACTCACCACTAAGGTTCAATCTGGACCCGTAACTCACCACTAAGGTTCAATCTGGACCCGTAACTCACCACTACATTTCAATCTGGACTCGTAACTCACCACTAAGGTTCAATCTGGACCCATAACTCACCACTAAGGTTAAATCTGGACCTGTGACTCACCACTAAATTTCAATCTGGACCCGTAACTCACCACTAAATTTCAATCTGGACCCGTAACTCACCACTAAGGTTCAATCTGGACCCGTGACTCACCACTAAGGTTCAATCTGGACCCATAACTCACCACTAAGGTTCAATCTGGACCCGTAACTCACCACTAAGGTTCAATCTGGACCCATAACTCACCACTAAGGTTCAATCTGGACCCGTAACTCACCACTAAGGTTCAATCTGGACCCGTGACTCACCACTAAGGTTCAATCTGGACCCATAACTCACCACTAAGGTTCAATATGGACCCGTAACTCACCACTAAGGTTCAATATGGACCTGTAACTCACCACTAAGGTTCAATCTGGACCCATAACTCACCACTAAGGTTCAATATGGACCCGTAACTCACCACTAAGGTTCAATATGGACCCGTGACTCACCACTAAGGTTCAATCTGGACCCGTGACTCACCACTAAGGTTCAATCTGGACCCGTGACTCACCACTAAGGTTCAATCTGGACTCGTAACTCACCACTAAGGTTCAATCTGGACCCATAACTCACCACTAAGGTTCAATCTGGACCCGTAACTCACCACTAAGGTTCAATCTGGACCCGTAACTCACCACTAAGGTTCAATCTGGACCCGTAACTCACCACTAAGGTTCAATCTGTGGAGTCCCCGAGTTAAGTGAGCATGTTGTTCACACATACGTACATGCAAGCGTGCGCACGCACACACACACACTACACACGTGTGTACACACGTATACACACGTGTGTACTGTACATGTGTACTGTACACGTGTGTACTTGGAAGATGGTGTGTACTTGGAAGATGGTACTGTACTTACAGTATTACTGATTATTGTTGGTTTGATATGCAAAGTCATGCTGAGTGAAAGCGGTTGTCTGTATAGTGCTGAGTTTGCATTGTGGACATGCTGATGACTCAGTGTCTGTGAAAAGCATTCTGTGTTGAGTTCCCACCACACGTATAAAAGGTACTTTTTGGCCAGAAAGGGATTTTTTATCACCGGAAGAAGAATATTCTGTATGAGGGTTTTCTCTTGGCAATATCTGTAGAGGGTGCAGTGGAGTAACTAAAAGTATGTTTTTCCGGTGGAAAAATAATCCCTTTTTGGCCTTTTTATACGTGTGGTGGGGGGGGCTCAGAGTGCTTCCACTAAGGGAAGTAGGCTTTCTAATGACACAACCCGCCTTTGTATAGGTGAGAAGCAAAAACGTTATTTCTATTTACGTCCTGGGCAGGGGGCAGGGGGGTGGTGGGGGGTGGACCGCGTTGCCTGTCCCCTTGTACACATTATGCAGATCATTTAAACATGCTCTTCTGTTTATAATCTAAACACTGACACGTTTAAAAAGTGTTACAAATAAGTGTTTAGAACCTAAACCGCTGCGGCGGGGGGTGGGGGGGGGGGTATAAGCAGGGGGAGGGGGCGGGCCCCCATGACGATTATAAAAACATTTAGTCTCTGTGCTCAACGCTCTTCCATGCTGATCATTTGGACAATATAGTTTCTTGTCTGTTGATATTGTAAATAGATCTATTACTAATGGTGGTGGTGGTGGTGGTGGTGGAAGCAAATGCACTTCAGTGAAATCAAACTTGTGGAGTGATTCATGGAGTATTGGCACTGATGGTCTCATGGTGTTCCAATCGAGTGATTCCTTTGATTTTCCATAGGTTGCCCTCGCTGATTACAAAGTGTCAGCTGTTCTAAATTGGGGTTAATTAACGTGGCGGACGTTTAGTGATTGGTGATCTTATTGATTTCCTTTCTCTCCTTTTAACCAAAGTGGTAGATAATGGACAGTTGCATTCTGCATTCTGATCATTCAATTACTGACCTTGGATCTTCCTGTGTGAATCCATTCCGTGTGTCCATTCATTGGAATTGATTGTCTGATAACTGGAGAATATTTTTTCCATTTAAGCCGCCAGTAAGCCTCTTGTTTCCTTTGTGTTGTGAGTTTCATTCACATTTTTTGATTAGTGTATTGAAAGGACGATTCTGGGTAAAATTGTCATTTTGTCCTTGTGCAGAGCTGCATGCAACAGAGACTGATATATAACATCTTGGTGGGTTTAAGAATGGAGGGGAGGTGAACTCAAGGTGGAACAACGAAATATCAATCTTGCCCAGATATATGAATTGTTACCAGCCTTTCCTGGAAGTCGACTGGTTGCCAAGGGAGTTCAGTTCGCAAATACATCAAAGATTCGATTATAATCCATAGATAAAGCCGTGCGGCACTCGGTGCCGCGCTACGAGCTTGTAGATCTGCTATTTTGCAATAGCTAAAGTATAACGTAATGCTTAAAACACCAAAAGGGGTTTCCGTTCTGAATGGGTTAAAGTGTTTTGACCCTCAACGGTCTCCAGTTGGCGGGTAAGCAGTGATTGGTCAAATCACTGCCCCTCTCACGTAGGTGAGTCACAGATGGAAGTCTAAACACCTTTAGGTAATGGCATTGATTTCTGTATGTTGTTGCTGTCGGACAGAAACCTCATACAGTATATCCATATTTCAAGTTATGTGTTCTTTTTTCTTCCGTAAAATAATGCAGTACTACATCGTACTACAATTCACACAACAGTAGCAATAATAATAATAATAATGAATTGCATTTTTATAGCGCTTTTCCAAGTGCTAAAAGCGCTTTACAATGGTTCATTCATTCATACATTGGGAGGTGAAGCGGCGAACAGTCGACACCAGCGTCCTCACTTCCCACATTCACACACCAACGGTGGCAAGCTCACACCGACCGACTCATTGGAGGCAGTCTATCCCCCTTTTTTAAACTAGCTCCTTGCCACTCACCCTACACACTTCCACTTGGTTTGAGCATAGATATATCAATCATAGAGACGGCACTGGATGGGATGGGAATCCCAGTGCTGTCTCTATTATTTATATATCTATGCTCAAACCAAGTGGAAGTGTGTAGGGTGAGTGGCGAGGAGCTAGTTTCAAAAAGGGCCTAGGGTTCAGTGTCTTGCCCAAGGACACTTCCACATGTGGACAGACAGGAGGAGGAGCTGGGATTCGAACCGCCAACCCAGGGATCATTGGACGGCCTGCTCTACCTCCTGAGCCACAGCCGCCTATAGCCAAGCTACAAGCTCACATTGTGTTGCATTGTGAGCTTGTAGATCTGCAATGTTTGCTTATTTTTGTTTGTGCAGTCTGTCTGTGGATGTAATACATAGAAATGCACCAATGTCCAGACAGAGAGTGTGGTTTTAGAATATGTTGTGTAATCGGAGAGACGTAGATGAAGTCACATACAGCCCACCCTGGGCAAGACCTACGCTGAAAAGACTATCAGCGGAAGTTGCGGGATTTTAGCGGAAGTATCGCCCAAGGAAATTACGTTGATGCTTCACAAATCAGTTTACATTCTCCGCGAATGAAACAAGTGTTGTGATTGGTCGGGAAAATATCGTATCCGGGGGAAATACATCTGACTGATGTTCCGGAGGATACATCCGCCGATAGCTTCTCTGCCTTACGTTGTGACCAGGCTCTTCTTTTCGCAGATAAGTAAGCCTGGGACCGAGGCTACATACAGCCATAGCAGAAAGGTTTCTCTCTCCACGTGTCACAAAATGGAGGCTATATGTTACATTTCTTATCCTGCCATGGAGAAGGAGGCCGGGGACCCTCCCCTTGGCGAGAGGTTCACACTTCCGTGATGACGATCTGTAGTTCTAAGTTGTAGTTTAATCCCCGACTCGGTGGAAAACCATTTCCAACTAGAATGGAGACCGGATGTCTCGGGTAGAGACGACACAAGGTCAGATGTTGCCAAACATGTTTTCCACAGACTGGGAGCTTTCTGGGGCAACAGTGAAAAACACTCTAACTGAGATAGTGAGACAATGTTAAGGCCTCACTCACACTGTTACAACATGTGTCTTGTGTCTTGTCCGTGTTTAAAGGCCAATGGAAGTCACATGGTTTGACAAAACATTTTTGTTTGATGCGGGGGAGGGGGGGCCCAACACAGCCATCAAACTAAAATGTTTTGTCAAACCATGTGACTTCCATTGGAAATGCATTGGGGCGGCCATTAAACACGGACAAGACACAAGACAAATGTTGTATGCATGTTGCAACAGTGTGAGTGAGGCCTAAGACTTGTGAATGGGACCTGTAGTTGTAGATGGAACATGTCAAATACCATTCATAAACCAGGGATTTCATTTTAAATCCGTTAATTGTCACATTATTATTGCGTCAATATGGGTGAAATATTGGTCAATTTCGGTGATATCGATAGTTATAATAAACTAGTTATAATAAACCAATGAAAAGTAATATAACAAGAGTTTTTAACTAAATAACTATACCGTACATTGGTTCAGTTTTTTCTCCATTTTCTTGAAAAGTAACAGCTTTGGACGCTATGTTGTGTGACGAGTGTATTTACTGTCGGACAAGCAGCCAATTACCCCCCTATACTCTGAGACAAGCAGCCAATTACCCCCCTATACTCTGAGACAAGCAGCCAATTACCCCCCTATACTCTGAGACAAGCAGCCAATTACCCCCCTATACTCTGAGACAAGCAGCCAATTACCCCCCTATACTCTGAGACAAGCAGCCAATTACCCCCCTATACTCTGAGACAAGCAGCCAATTACCCCCATATACTCTGAGACAAGCAGCCAATTACCCCCCTATACTCTGAGACAAGCAGCCAATTACCCCCCTATACTCTGAGACAAGCAGCCAATTACCCCCCTATACTCTGAGACAGTCTGCACTGTGAGTGAACCGTGTTGGCACGCACACTACACTACACGCACCCACACACGCACACTACACACACACGCACGCACACTACACTACACGCACCCACACACGCACACTACACACACGCACGCACACTACACGCACCCACACACGCACACTACACACACGCACGCACCCACACACGCACGCACCCACACACGCACGCACCCACACACGCACGCACACTACACGCACGCTCTAACTCAATATTCTTTTAACACTCCAGTCCCGTTCTCAAATTCTACTATACATGGCGACATTTGGCCCTCACACATATAAGCCTATATATAGCAATACAAGTACACACACACACGCACACACACACACACACGCACACACACACACACACACACACACACACACACACACACACACGCGCGCACACAC
>NC_136810.1:2824139-2851639 GCF_951216825.1 Electrona antarctica | reverse complement strand
TCACGCAGCGAACAGAGATCAGGACAATTCAGAAGAATGTGTTTCAAATGAAACCATTTTGATGCACAAAAGTGGTGTTTAAGCCCATGAGCCCAATTATAGCCCAGAAAGCATCAGAGAAGGAGCCCCCGAATCTTTTTGCTGCTGTGCGAAAATAGCAGATCTATAAGTAATTACACCGCCAGCATTGTATTGACTATAGCCCTTACCCGAGATATTGCCCCCCGGGGGTACTGCGCCCTGGGTACGTTTTTAATTCACTAATAAATTCATTATTAATCATTAATGTGTAAAATCAAAAAAAGGGCTTCGTTAAGACCTCCATATTATTATGGTCAATGCCTGAGCGATTGGTGCAGGTGGTGAGGAGATACAGCGGTGTTTCTGACACACATTCATTCATTTGATGATGATGATGATTGATTTTTTGTGTCCATATCACTACGGCAAAAAGTTGAACGAAAGTTGCGCTCATATTGTAGAAATAAGTCAACAATACAAAAAAAACGTTAGTTTTGTGAATTAATTTACTTTTACTGCGTGGCCCCATGCAGTGCCCCCCACAAAATGACCGGAACTACTTAATATTTGACCAAAACCAGAGCAGAACTCCCACCAAGGCAATCAATGAATACAGTTGCAACCACTATATTAATGGCAAGTATTTCATACAGGTTATGTTAAAAAAAACTATCCCTTTAATGTCTACCTTCATAATACGTGTCAATGTGTTGTCTTGCAAGGACAGGTACTCAATCTGACTACTTGATTGTTGAGAAAGGTGTCCCACAAGGTTCTACCTTGTAGGTCCACTCCTGTTTTCCAGTTTTATTAATGATTTACCTGATATTTGCTTACATAAGGTTCAGCTCTATGCCGATGACACTTATTCATTTATCTGGTTCTGATATACTGCGAATTCAATCATCTTTACAATCTGACTTTATAACCGTGTTCAGAACTGGCTCCATAATAACAAACGGCTGTTGAATAAAGGGAAGTCCAATAGTATGGTGTTTGGTACACGACACAGTCGAGGCAAGATCTCTTGAAGTATATGCAGGGGCAGCCTTAAGGATGGGGAGGCCCCGCTCATGACATCATCATTTTAATAATTAATAATAATAATTATTATTTTTTTTGTCAGTGTGTATTATCGGACTTCAAAGCATGAGCAGCATACACAGCCAAGTAGAAAAATACACAAAAGCAGCTTGATTAAACAATGTTTTACTGTAAGGTATAACTGGAAGGCAGCGTAGACTACACAATGACGCATTCGCAACTCTCAGCGCTCCTAGTGCAGTGAGTGCACACACTGGGAAGTGGGAACAATTACAACCAAACAACACAGGTCAATGTGACATGACAGGTCAACGTGACATGACAGGTCAATGTGACATGACAGGTCAATGTGACATGACAGGTGGAGTACCTGCTGTGATTATTAGCTGCTGCCAACTAGGTAAGTGGACGTGCAGGATGAGGCTGAATAATTGACAAGGCTGATTGGAAGGCTGCGATGCAATGCAATATTACTACTACTACTACTACTACTACTACTACTACCTTACTACTACTACTAGTCTACTACTATTTTGTTTTTTGTTTTTTTTGGGAGGCCCCTGGAGGCTCGAGGCCCGTTTCAATTGAAATGATTGAAACATATATATGCATATACATGACTGAACCTTATGTTGCATTTAATTTAAAAAGAGGACACAGGTCCCTCTGTGCCCAGTTAAGATATGGTGCTTTACCTCTGGCAGTTGAGGTGGGCAGATATACTGGCATTCCTGAGGAGCAGCGACTGTGTGCTCTTTGTGACCTGGGAGTTGTAGAGGATGAGTTTCATTTTGTTTTCTATTGTCCACTATATTATGAGTTAAGACACTTTTTATTTGAAAAAATTCAGGATAAGAACCCAGATCTGTTTTGGATGTCTGAGTGTTTTATGTTAAATTGGTTGTTCAGTAATGAAGTTTTTGTTTTTGGAAAATTCATAGAGAAGGCATGGCGGTTACGTTGGAGAACGATGTATCCATGAGTAACTGTCTATTTGTGTATATGTATCATTATATATGTACAATTTTGTGAGTGTCTTGTAAGCCCGTGCGGGCTGGGCATCTTATGATGTAGGACACTTTAATAAAAACACTATCTATATATAAGGCCGCCACTGAGTATATGCATACATTTTTCAGGCTCTCAGCTTGAGAAAGTTGACTTCTCAAGCTTAATATTTGTTTTTAATATTGTGATATAGGTATATATTATACTCAAGTAAAGCAGTCCTTCCACCACTGCGTCTCTTTTCTCTTTCTATAGGCTTAATAATGGCAGACGGAGGAAAGGCGATCCTGGCGTCAGGAAAGAGGATCTGGTGCTGTGCTCCGTCTCCGGTTCTACAGCCAGGTATGCCTCTCTCTTTCTCTATCTCATTACAGGTAATAGAAGAGGCCGTACTGTGTCCCGGTCCCCCCGGGGCTGAACACAGACTGGCTGATAGAGCGGTGATGCCACCAGGACGCTAATCTGGCTGGGTGATCCGCCGCCGACGTCTATACATCAGCATTAAGTTAATTGAATAGGTATTGATTCTCCACCAGGAGCCGCCGGGAGGGTCCATCCATCGCAACGCAGTCAAATCCTGTGTTAATGTGACTCAGAGTGACGGTGACCTGTGTGTGTGTGTGTGTGTGTGTGTGTGTGTGCCTTATGCATATTGCAGGCTATTGTAATTGTAGGCCTATAGGTTGTACACTACACTGCAGTATAGGCTGCTAACGTTTTTACATAAGCTGTGTGTGTGTGTGTGTGTGTGTGTGTGTGTGTGTGTGTGTGTGTGTGCTGCCGGTACGCGCACACATTTTGTCCTGTCTCACACCAATTTATTGGTCACATCCCCGTCGTATAACGAAGTAGGACATTCATTTACAAAATAAAAAAATAAAAAAGAGAAGTTGAAATATTATGGAGAAGGTTTCTTCCCGACAGCAACGACCTGGTCACATGTTCTCTCTCGCCACTGGTCACATGCTCTCTCTCGCCACTGGCACTGCCTGTACATGTGGTGGCATGTTGTGTTCTATTAACAGAGCGTGTTTGCTCTGGCCTGACAGTGAGCGCCTGCTGCAGCGTGACATCATGGCCAGCGTCAGTGTTTGCACTTTGCATGGTGGGTATAGAACGTGTCCGGGGTTGGGTTGGGTATATACGTGGGAGGAGTGCAACTTGGCCTCGTTGTTAATCAGAGCATCCCCTCTAAACATGTCTGCGCGGTGTAATACCAGTTGAGTGGTCATTTTTCACCCTGTCTCTCTGCCCCGCGGTGTGGTGTGGGGAGTGAAGGGACCGCCGGTCTCTCTCTCTGCCCCGCGGTGTGGTGTGGGGAGTGAAGGGACCGCCGGGACACCGAAACACAATCAGGAGACGGAGATGACAGATTGCATTCATTCACACGAAGCATATTATATAAAAAGATGCAAAGTCATACAGCATATTTGTCGCTTTGCATAACCGTTGCTCTCTGGAGGAAAACCTCATAACTCCATTTTTTATTTTTTTATTCCATAAATCAGTGCTATTGAACACCCGTTACGTCTGTGTGTTGTTTAGAAAATATTGAACCAATGGAAAGTATAGTAAAAAAACGCTTTGGACAAAACCTCTTAACTCCATTGGACCCTCAAACTCCACCACCTCTCTCCTTCTCATGCAAGTAATTGACAATATCTAAAGTCACAACATCAACTTTGATGGGGCGGTATTGCATCGTTTAAAAAAATAAAAGGTTTTATTCATTTCTTTAAAAACGTATATTTTTAATTTCCTGAAAAATGAACATTTTGGAGTTATGAGGTTCCTCCGGACAGCAGATATGTGTTGCTCACGCGGTCGTTGGCGTCATCAAGCGCTCGCGCGCGCGCGCGCGCTTGATGACGCCAACACGCGCGTGCGTGCGTGCGTGCGTGCGTGCGTGCGTGCGTGCGTGCGTGCGTGCGTGCGTGCGTGCGTGCGTGCGTGCGTGCGTGCGTGCGTGCGTGCGTGCGTGCGTGCGTGCGTGCGTATAACGAGTGTTGGAGGCGCGGCAACCAACTAGTTTCACTTTGCTCTGAGAACGCATGGCCCACGCACATGATCTGACCACTTGACAGATGGGGTGCTTGAGAGCAAATTTCCATAAAATCCCAGATGAGAAAGCCTGAGTGTTACAAAATTGGGTATTTGTGGGAATAGAAAACACGTAGGGGAGGGCAAAAAAAGTCACATCATTTTGAAAAGTTGGATTTCATGTTGTAGTACCTTTTAAAACACAAACATAGAAAATAAAAAAGGAAGGGAGGGAGCTGCAACATCACCCATTTTGTTTCTAAAGACCATGTTTTGAAGCCACTATGTCAGCAAATTCGAATCCATAATATTGGAATTTCCGTGCCGAAAGGCAACCAGAAGCCCTATAGAAACATACCCTATACTGTATCATACATGTTTAAATGAATAGGACCATACCGGATGCTTCTCGCCTACACACACAACACCTGCGGTTATTATACCATGATAAACCATGTATTATGGATCGGCTGACAGTGTGTGTGTGTATGAAGGGACTTGTTTGTGTAATAATCCTATCGATCTCCGAATTAATTGAGCATTCTTAGGGTGACTCCTGTCCCTGTAGGATGACATAAACGCGTGACCTTATCAATAAGATGACAAACAACTGAACAGAGAGAGTGGTTTGTGCTGTCGTTTGTGTATTTGTTATATATATGTAACCCTATAATGAGTGTCCTTGGCTCTGGTGTGGCTTAAAGTCCCCACCCTCTGTCTCATGAACCAGTCTCTGCGTTGTGTATTTGTTGTTGTTGTTGTGTTTGGAGATGAGGATGAAGAAACAGGCATACGAGACGTGCGGTAGAGCAGTGTAGTATCGTTTATCAGTTCTTGTCACCTTGCAGAAAAACAATTACATTTTTACAATTCACAATAGTGAATGTCAGAACATCACAGAACTGCGTGTACTATAAGCTGAAATATAGCCAGTCATTTTGGGCGGGAACCCCTTTTGGTGTTTTAACTAAGCGTTATGTTATACTTTAGCTATTGAAAAATAGCAGATCTACAAGCTCATAGCACAACAATCGTAAAAATGCGGCACAAATCTTTGAATATATATTCTTTCAGAGCGAACGTTTTTTTTATTTCGACGTCAGGCCTAAATGGTTTTAAGAGAAGGCTCACAGTTACAGACCATAATACTACACCAGTGCATTAGAAAACAGGGATATATTTGCTGCAACATTCATTCAGGTTCACGTTTAGTTTAGTGTATTTGATCATCAAAACAGTAACAAAACAGCTTATTTGTCAACACACGTTTACAATAACAAAAAGGAACTGGAGGTGATCAAAAGGAATAGGCTGAAGCTGAAAGCTTATAAATGCCTGTCCTACGAACAACAAAATAAAAAGTCCTCACGTGGTTACAGCAATTGAAGGAATTACAATAAACAATCCAAACAATTTAACACCACCGTCAAGAAGATTCACAACCAATTGACAAGAACCAACACCATACCCCACCCACCCCCGTGTCACCATAGAGAACCAACACCATACCCCACCACCCCGTGTCACCATAGAGATCCACCAGGATCCCTATAAATTAATTACCATAATCATCATCATCATCCTCATAGGTTAAATATGTTATATACAAATTATCTTGTGATATACTGTATTTAGCCAAAAGGATATGCTTGAATAGTATCTTGAATCGAGAGATGTGTCTGCTGTGTTTCACATCCTCGGTCAAGCCATTCCATATTTTCACCTCACAGACAGAAATACACATGCTCTTCCGGGTGGTGCTAACACAGGGTTGTTGAAAGTTTAGGTCCCATCTTAACTGATAGCGTCCCTCCCTATCCTTGAACAATTTTGGAATGTTCACAGGAAGTTTATTCCTTACTTCATACATAATTTGTGCCGATTTAAATTCAACTAAATCTAAGAATGTCAGTGTGGAAGACCTTGAGAACAGTTCATTTGTAGGATTATAATAAACTACCTTATGTACTATTCTTAATGCTCTTTTTTGCATTATAATTAAAGGCTGTAGGTTGCTTCGCCTTGGATAAAGGCGCTATATAAATGCACCATTTACCATTGAGCACATGTCTGGCAATAAAATGCTACAAATATACACATCTCTTCACAAATAACCCCAGCAGCACAACAATATAGTTCCCAACAATCATATTTGTCAATCAAACAATGTGGATGGCTAATATAATTACTTATATCAAATGGATTAATCAGAAGGGTGGATTTCACTCCTACCTTGCAGAAAAACAATAGCAGTGTGACCTAAAATGGCCGCCCCCCACCAATAAGGTCAACAGCTGCACAGAACAGAAACACTGGACAATAACACAATGCCCCCTGGTGGCACCTCCAGTCAATACACCTCCTTACATATAAGAAATGAAAGGAGCCAGCTTAGGTGGTTCGGGCATCTGGTTAGGATGCCTCTCGAGCGTCTCCCTAGGGAGGTCCTCAACGCACGTCCCACTGGGAGGAGACCCCCGGGGCAGACCAAGGTGCAGATGGAGGGATTACATCGACGCACTGGCCTTGGGATCCACCCCAGGAGGAAGTCACTAATGTTGCTCTGGAGAGGGAAGTCTGGAGCTCTCTGGTGGAGCTGTTGCCCCCGCGACCCGACTACGGATAAGCGGTTGAAGATGGATGGATATATATAGAGGATGTTAGAAATTAAAACAGATGAACCATTAATGGCCTCATCGCTTGTCATAACCGCCACCATCACTGTCACCAGCACGATTATCACAGCAGAGAGAGAGACTGTTAATCATGCTGAACAAACACCGATCTGGCTGCGTTTTGTGACCCATGACGTGCGTCCGTGTGTGTGTGTGTGTGTGTGTGTGTGTGTGTGTGTGTGTGTGTGTGTGTGTGTGTGTGTGTGTGTGTGTGTCAGTGTGTGTGTGTGTGTGTCTGTCCGTTTGTCTGTCTATGTACAGCTAATCTCCATGCACTATTGGCCCGATCCAAGAACCTCTGCCCCAAATATTTCACATCGGCCTGTTATAGCACCAATTGCAAAAAATTCTATTATATAGGCTACTCCTACAGATTTTGTCCAAACATCACGCAAATCGGTACACATTATCTCTATAGTCACGTGATCAAGATGTGATCAAATCTGTCCGATCTTTCAAGACTGGCCTCCAACGTTTGCATAAGTGGCCTGTTTTGAACAAAATGCCTCAACGCATGAATGCAAAAATCTGATTATTTAAAAAAAGGGCGGGTCATTTTCGGGTATTTCACCACCGGAGTTGTTTCGCGGGGGTCATATTAGCCAAGACCAGTTGAGATATTATCCACTAAATGAAGTGCATACATATCTTATCCAGGTCCTGGAGTAATACCAATAGGTCGGACCCACCCATCCAGAACACCTGGCAGAACCTACCCCATCAGCCCAGGGCTAGACTGGGACAAAAATCCGGCCCAGTCATTTTCACGCGAATTTGGCCCAGACCAGCCCACCACAACCAGCACGCAGATAGCAGAAACTCTACCGCCTGCTCCGTCGAGGCACACACAAACAAACAAGCCCTAATACCACCATTTTTACAGAACAACGTAAATTATACAAACCAACAGACGACTACACAACCCTTTGTTGCTCTCACAAGAATGATGCTGGCAAAAGGATTCAAGATAGAAGAGGGTTTATTTGTCACTGATACAGGTACAGTGACATTATCATGATGGCACTGGCAGAATGGCAGCACACCCGGACCTTTCCTGGTGGCCTGCCGCCTATATTGGCCTGCCTGCCTTTTTTTGTTTTTTTTAATATCATGGCGGCCCCCTACGGTCGCGGCCCACCGGGAATATGCCCGGTACGTCCTATGGCCAGTCCAGCCCTGCATCAGCCTGTGCCAGATATTGGCAGAACGACATCTGAGATTGCTATACAGACTCGAAGAAGTGAAGAATTGCCCCGAAAATATATTTATATTTCTGTTGCCAGGCCATGCCCGCTGTGGTGGCTCACGCACACGCCACAGCACATTTGTACATTTCAGGCTGTTTTGCAGCTTTGTCAGCTGCAGGCACAGCAGGTGCTATGTCGATAACACAGAAACACCTGGAGCCTCGGCAGGGTGACTAAACTCGACAATAACAAAGCCGGACACAGAACTTAGCCAAAAGTACATTTTTATAGAGTGAAAGTGACCGGGTGTCAGCCTTGTTCAGACTGCAGCGATAACTGGTCCCAGAGGACCTCATCCAGCCAGTCTGCTGCTCTCCACAATGCAGACCACGGAAGATGCCTTATTGGACAGTGATTCCCGTAACTTTTAGATTTCAAGGACCTCCACCAGTTTGATATGAGTTTTACCTCCTCTGGGAGCCCAATCTATTAATTTGTACACTCTCTGCTTTTATGACACATCCAAGACTATTATGGGTTATGGCTGTGGAAGATCTTCTCTCTCCCATGGTATATCTCTCTCTCCCCCGTCATATCCAAGACTATTATGGGTTATGGCTGCGGAAGATCTTCTGAACAGACTATTAGGGGTTATGGCTGTAGGGTTAGGGTTAGGGTTATGGCTGCGGAAGATCTTCTGAACAGACTATTAGGGGTTATGGCTGTAGGGTTAGGGTTAGGGTTATGGCTGCGGAAGATCTTCTGAACAGACTATTAGGGGTTATGGCTGTAGGGTTAGGGTTAGGGTTATGGTTATGGCTGCGGAAGATCTTCTGAACAGGGGCTCAACTTGAGTCACATCATGAGTTATAGGCTAACATGAATTGATTTATACACTGCGCGGCAGTGTCATGTTTAACGTTAACTTTAAATGAGTAAAGTGCGGTCCGTGGACTCTCAGAGTTCCTTCAGGGGGTAGTATTAGTATAGGACGAGAAGAGAGTGGACATTTCACCAATTATGCAATCACTGTGACATGTGTGTCTGTTGGGGAAAAGGTTCTAAAGTCAGACAAACACTAACGTGAGTCATTCACACATATTTCTATCTCTCTGTCCTCTCCCCTGTTTCTCTCTCACCTGTTTCTCTCTCTCCCCTGTTTCTCTCTCTCTCACCTGTTTCTCTCTCTCCCCTGTTTCTCTCTCACCTGTTTCTCTCTCTCCCCTGTTTCTCTCTCTCTCACCTGTTTCTCTCTCTCACCTGTTTCTCTCTCTCACCTGTTTCTCTCTCACCTGTTTCTCTCTCTCTCCCCTGTTTCTCTCTCTCCCCTGTTTCTCTCTCTCCCCCCTGTTTCTCTCTCTCCCCTGTTTCTCTCTCCCCCCTGTTTCTCTCTCCCCCTGTTTCTCTCTCCCCCTGTTTCTCTCTCTCCCATGATATATCTCTCTCCCCTGTTTCTCTCTCGCCCCTGTTTCTCTCTCCCCCTGTTTCTCTCTCCCCCTGTTTCTCTCTCTCCCCTGTTTCTCTCTCTCCCCTGTTTCTCTCTCTCCCATGGTATATCTCTCTCTCCCCTGTTTCTCTCTCTCCCCTGTTTCTCTCTCTCCCATGGTATATCTCTCTCTCATCTTTCTCTCTCTCCCATGGTATATCTCTCTCTCTCCCTCTGTCTCCCTCCCTCGCCCGCCATGCCAGCGCTCTCCTAAACTCTCCCTAGCTCACGCCTCCCAGAGCTAACGAGCACAGCACTAATGTATTCCCTCCCAGAGCACCACAGGAGGAGGAGGAGGAGGAGGAGGAGGGGGAGGAGGTGTGATGTGGAGGAGGAGGAGGAGGAGGAAGTGTGATGTGTCAGCAGCCACACATTGCTGTCAGGTATGCAGGAACCTTTAGAAGTCCAAAACGCTTCATTTTCAGGAAACTAGACCTGTACGTGCCCGTCGCAGTCGGCCACCGGCCTACTTGGGAATGATGCAACTAATGATATACGTTGTCATAGCACCCGTTTTAACTGTCAGCCTGTGTCCCACATGGAGATCTGTGTATGTGCCTGTGTCCTGACTGTAAAAAGTGTACTTGGCAATCAATTCGGCTCACTGGCAGAGCCTGATTGGTTGAGCCTCAATTGGCTGAGGGAAAACATAACCTCTGTATATATAAACCCCACAGACACACTTAACCATTTTCACTTTCACTTTCACTTTTCCTTTTATTTATTTATTTATTTCAAAAATGGCTCACGACGTGTCTTCTCTGCATCTTTGTCTTCCATGGTACCTCTTAGTGCCGGTGGTCCCAGGGGTCCCTTGTCTCATCTCTACTCATCTCCATCTTCCCTCTCTTCCGGTGGTCCCTCAGTGCTGCATGGAGGTGGTCTCTCATCAGACTGATTGGCTTGCAGTTTGGACAGCAGGCAACAATTAGCAAAGACCCTCAGTCTGACCGCGAGGCAAGCAGAGAGGCCACGCGGGCTGTGAACACACACAGGAGAGGACGGAGAGACCCCCAGGGGTCCTTAGGGGGGTTGTGGGGGGGTTCCCAGCAAAATGAGGAGTAGTTTAACCACTTAATAAAACCCAGCATCCGTTGTAACGAACCATTTAAGCTCTACATCAGTTGGAGAGCTCATCCTTTTATCAGCCGGGGTTTTGCTTACGTCTGTGTTTACGGAAAAACGTTCACAGAAATCTACAAGCTTGTGTTTGTGTTGTGTTGTGTTGTGTTGTGTTGTGTTGTGTTGCGACATTGTAGATCAACAATTTTAGCTATGTTTGACATTTCGTTTTTGCATATATGCACCATAGGGACTCCAGGTTGATATAGAGCGTCGCAGTCCCGCCTCCTACCCTGGACCAGGAAATGAATCCCAATGCATTTTTCCCATAGACATTTCAAAAAGTATTTATTTAAAGACGTTTACGCCGCGGACAAAGCCAACTCGAGTCGTGACAACTCATGACAACACAAACAATATTTTGGACCAAACAAATAATTACAAAGAAGAAAAACAACAAAAAAAGTGTTGTAACCTGCCTTTTTTTATTTGTTCGGCCCAAAAAATTGTGTTTGTTGTCATGATTTGTCACGACTCGAGTTGGCTTTGTCCGCGGCGTAAACGTCTTTAAATAAATACTTTCTGAAATGTCTATGAGGAAAATTAACGGAGAATCATTTCCTGGTCCAGGGTAGGGGGCGGGACTGCGACGCTCTATAGTGCTGAATTTTACCATCCAATGAGAGAACGTCCTGCATGAGAACGATCACAGGGGAGATCATAATATAGACCGTTAGAATTATGTCCTAAATCTACTCTAATAAGAAGTCTGTGACTTAACCCATTCTGGGCGGGAACCTCTTGGTGTTTTAAACATTGTTATAATTTAGCTATTGAAAAATAGCAGATCTACAAGGTCATAGCGCGCCACCGAGTGGCGCGCTATGAGCTTGTAGGTCTGCTATTTTTGAAAATTCGTGAAAATGTGGCGCAAATCTTTGAACAAATTATTTCAGAGTGAACGTTTTTAACTCAAATCTTTGCTTCTGGGAGGGGGTCCCTGGAACTACATATTTTCAGATGGGAGTCGGCTGCCAAATATATATTTTTGGGGTTTCTTGACATGAAAATGTTTGAGAACCACTGACATGGAAACATGGGTTTTTCAGAAAACTGTCATGATCTAGATTAGAAGACATTTGTAGAATCGTTCCCAGGTCAAAATGGGTTAATAAACATAATTTATTTGAGTACGACCGGACCCCACTCTGAGAACCAGTGGCGTATACAGGAGACCAATTACGGTACGGTGCATTTTATGAAGCTCCCACAGCTCCCTGTACAGAATAGATAGGAGGACGACCACAGCTCCCTGTACAGATAGGAGGACGACCACAGCTCCCTGTACAGAATAGATAGGAGGACGACCACAGCTCCCTGTACAGATAGGAGAACGACCACAGCTCCCTGTACAGATAGGAGGACGACCACAGCTCCCTGTACAGAATAGATAGGAGGACGACCACAGCTCCCTGTACAGATAGGAGGACCACAGCTCCCTGTACAGATAGGAGAATGACCACAGCTCCCTGTACAGAATAGGAGGACGACCAGCATCCATAATGGATCATATATATTGCATCTATAGCTGGCGATTAATGGAGCAAACATAAAACCCTGTGAGGAAAGCAGAGAGAGAGAGAGCGGAAACATTTGATCCCACTGCAGCCTATATTCAGGGCCTGAGTCAGCAGATTACTGCCATGACAAAGAGTCACGGATCCACACTGTAACATTATAGCTACTCATGTTGTGTCACAGCATTGATTTGAATCACGCAGAACGCCCGGGTTACGGAAACACACAAGTGAGATGATGGATTATATGTCTTATAACTGAGCTTTAAAAACTACATTTCAGCTATTTGAAAATAGCAGATCTACAAGGTCACTGTGTGTGTGTCGCGACTTGCGCTACAACACATGCTTCAATTGCTTGTAGATTGGCTATATTTGCAATCGTTTTTTGTATATATTTAAAAAAATGAATTGCATTTTTATAGCGCTTTTCCAAGTGCTCAGAGCACTTCACAATGGTTCATTCATTCATACATTGGGAGGTGAAGCGGCGAACAGTCGACGCCAGCGTCCTCACTTCCCACATTCACACACCAATGGTGGCGAGCTCACACCGACCAACTCATTGGAGGCGATGTAGGGTTCAGTGTCTTGCCCAAGGACACTTCCACATGTGAACAGGAGGAGGAGCCGGGATTCGAACCGCCGACCCAGGGATCATTGGACGACCTGCTCTACCTCCGCCGCCACCCTTTTACTCAAGTATATTTGGAATTCCGGACTCCGCTGTTTCTACATTGCAGTATTGATACTTACTTTAATAAGTAAAAAATGGGAGTAGTTTTTTCCACCTCTGCTTAGAAATCTTCTCCATTTTAAAATACTGACCACTCTCCTCTTTTTGCACACACAAACACGAACACGCAATCTGCGTCTTTTCACTTCATTTTTGCAGAATGCTGGTAACATGAATCTTTAATATTAGTTATAATTAAGGCCCAACAATCAGTGTTCATTGTTGCAAGCGGCCGGGGGCATTAAGGGGGCATTAAGACGCATGTGGGGCCGGGGGGGCGGGGCATTAAGGGGGCATTAAGACGCATGTGGGGCCGGGGGCATTAAGGGGGCATTAAGACGCATGTGGGGCCGGGGGCATTAAGGGGGCATTAAGACACATGTGGGGCCGGGGGCATTAAGGGGGCATTAAGACGCATGTGGGGCCGGGGGCATTAAGGGGGCATTAAGACACATGTGGGGCCGGGGGCATTAAGGGGGCATTAAGACGCATGTGGGGCCGGGGGCATTAAGGGGGCATTAAGACGCATGTGGGGCCGGGGGCATTAAGGGGGCATTAAGACGCATGTGGGGCCGGGGGCATTAAGGGGGCATTAAGACGCATGTGGGGCCGGGGGCATTAAGGGGGCATTAAGACGCATGTGGGGCCGGGGGCATTAAGGGGGCATTAAGACGCATGTGGGGCCGGGGGCATTAAGGGGGCATTAAGACACATGTGGGGCCGGGGGCATTAAGGGGGCATTAAGACACATGTGGGGCCGGGGGCATTAAGGGGGCATTAAGACGCATGTGGGGCCGGGGGCATTAAGGGGGCATTAAGACGCATGTGGGGCCGGGGGCATTAAGGGGGCATTAAGACACATGTGGGGCCGGGGGCATTAAGGGGGCATTAAGACGCATGTGGGGCCGGGGGCATTAAGGGGGCATTAAGACGCATGTGGGGCCGGGGGGGCGGGGCATTAAGGGGGCATTAAGACACATGTGGGGCCGGGGGCATTAAGGGGGCATTAAGACGCATGTGGGGCCGGGGGCATTAAGGGGGCATTAAGACGCATGTGGGGCCGGGGGCATTAAGGGGGCATTAAGACGCATGTGGGGCCGGGGGCATTAAGGGGGCATTAAGACGCATGTGGGGCCGGGGGGGCGGGGCATTAAGGGGGCATTAAGACACATGTGGGGCCGGGGGCATTAAGGGGGCATTAAGACGCATGTGGGGCCGGGGGCATTAAGGGGGCATTAAGACGCATGTGGGGCCGGGGGCATTAAGGGGGCATTAAGACGCATGTGGGGCCGGGGGCATTAAGGGGGCATTAAGACACATGTGGGGCCGGGGGCATTAAGGGGGCATTAAGACGCATGTGGGGCCGGGGGCATTAAGGGGGCATTAAGACACATGTGGGGCCGGGGGCATTAAGGGGGCATTAAGACGCATGTGGGGCCGGGGGGGCGGGGCATTAAGGGGGCATTAAGACACATGTGGGGCCGGGGGCATTAAGGGGGCATTAAGACGCATGTGGGGCCGGGGGCATTAAGGGGGCATTAAGACGCATGTGGGGCCGGGGGCATTAAGGGGGCATTAAGACGCATGTGGGGCCGGGGGCATTAAGGGGGCATTAAGACGCATGTGGGGCCGGGGGCATTAAGGGGGCATTAAGACGCATGTGGACGGACAGAAAGGTTCCAGGCAGCGAAAACGGACGACTGTTCTCCCTAATTGGCACACAAGACACACAATGCAACACAAGACACACAATGCAACACAAGACACACAATGCAACACAAGACACACAATGCAACACAAGACACACAATGCCCATGGCTTTATACTGGTTCATGTGAGAGTGTGAGAGAGAGAGAGAGAGAGAGAGAGAGAGAGAGAGAGAGAGAGAGAGAGAGAGAGAGAGAGAGAGAGAGAGAGAGAGAGAGAGAAAGAAAGAAAGAAAGAAAAAAAATACTACAGCATTAATGAGTCGCCAGATGTTTTTCATCCTATTTCCTGGAATGAATGTAATCATTTTTTTACATTCATTTTTTTATTCACAAAACAGAGGAAAACAAATTAGTGGCTTTTCCCGTCTCAATATAACAGACTAAACAAAACCACAGAAGAAAGAGTAATTGGCTTTTTTGTAACTTGGCCATTGTGACTGTGTGCGACTGTGTGTGTGTGTGTGTGTGTGTGTGTGTGTGTGTGTGTGTGTGTGTCTGTGTGTGTGTGTGTGTGTGTGTGTGTGTGTGTGTGTGTGTGTGTGTGTGTGTGTGTGTGTGTGTGTGTGTGTGTGTGTGTGTGTGACTGCGCGCACGCTTGTTTTTATGTGCTCGCTAATGTGAATAAATTGAGTGTTTTGAAACCCTTTGGCACGCAGAAGCTTTAGCTGGTCCAAAGCCCACTATCATCTCACATGCATGCACTCACACACTCACACATGCGCATGCATGGTCGCACACGCACGGTGGCGCGCACGCACGGTGGCGCGCACGCACGCACTCACGCACGGTCACACGCACGCACGCACGCACGCACACACGCACGCACACACAAACAACACACACACACACGACAACAAAATATACAAGGTGGGACAGCAGCTAATAGAATTGGCACTAAAATCTGTTGTCTGCTTTGGAGACATTGTTGTGCGTTTTCCGTTTTACTGGTTGGACTTGGGAGCATATCATAGTCTACAGATGGTAAACAGGCTGGCTGAAGTCTGGGTCTGCATGCCAATGGAATCCCAAAAGCCCCAAAGCAGTTGGACCCGAATGTTTAGCTCAAAACACAACACCCCAGAAGAGACAAAACTGATTCAAGTTCAAATACATTTATGCTAAAGAAGCCCACAGACAGTATCACAGCCACTTTACAAAACATGTCCTAGATATTTCCCCCTTCATATTAAACCATATTAAACTTGTTCCATTTAGTTTGCTTTGTTCTCTTTTGTTTTATGTTGTTATGAAACAGCTAAACTAGTTTATGCACAGTACAGGCCCACAAGACACTGTTTAGGTCAAACGTAAGAGGATAGATAACTGGGATAACTGCCAGGAATGTTGGAGTAAAGGTGAATAGCCATGCTGTGTCAGAGCCATTTACGGAGAGTTGCGTCATCTCCGTTCACTTCATCAGACCAGGTCTTCCGCACGCACGCACGCACGCACGCACGCACGCACGCACGCACGCACGCACGCACGCACGCACGCACGCACGCACGCACGCACGCACGCACGCACGCACGCACGCACATATATACAGCCCCTCGCTTAGATGACACAATGCTATCAATGAACAAGGGAGGAGGCGGTTGAAATGATACTTTTAAGAGGAGCCAGGGATCCATAATAATCGGATGATGGAATGATTTCCGCTCCGGAGGCCCTCTGTGCATGGCATGAACGCTGCGTTAGCACTTCTCCCTGGGCTGTAAGTAAACTGTGTCGATTCAAGACCAGTTCAAATGGACCGTTATCAGTACAACTTCATTCAAAGGCCTTTAAGGCCACACTCCTACGTGTTTGATCTGAAAAACGGTATACAACTTTTTCACATCAAGTATGTAGGCTACACATATACACTATGTGGCGTTTCCAGGAATTATATTTTGGGCAGGCAAGCATTACATTTTGTGCAGGCAAGATGTGTTAATTGTCGTCTCCCCGCGCACAATCGTATAGCACTAAAGGTTTTCAAAGAGATATACCTGCCAGACAGTAGGATACAAAGGCTGAAAGGCATGCACATTCATACATTCTAATGGGTGATTGAGGGTCGCACTCTACCACAACGGCCAATCAGCTGTCCACTAATAGTTCTCAGGTCTTGTTTTTGTCCTCTCTTTTTTCTCATTGTATGGATTTTGGCCAGGCAGAAAATGGATTTGGACAGACAGACGCCTGCCCTCGCCTTATTGTAGATACGCCTCTGACTATATGGCTCCAGACCCCCATCTGAAACCACTTGTGCCATTTAAGATTATAGATTTGTTTTGTTACATTTCTTTTCATTTTTTTTTTAATTAATCAAAAACTTTCAAGAAAATAACCAATGTAGGGTTAAATTGACTAAACTGATTTTGATGCAATATTAACTAATTTAGCTGGGGACCACCTGGAACCTCCTCCAGGCACCATGGGGACCCCTTGGAACCTCCTCCAGGCCCCCTGGGGGTCCCCTGGAACCTCCTCCAGGCCCCCTGGGGGCCCCCTGGAACCTCCTCCAGGCCCCCTGGGGGTCCCCTGGAACCTTCTCCAGGCCCCCTGGGGGTCCCCTGGAACCTCCTCCAGGCCCCCTGGGGGTCCCCTGGAACCTCCTCCAGGCCCCCTGGGGGTCCCCGGGCACCACTTTGAGAACTGCTGGCATACAGGATCACTTATCTTGAAATTCCACCATTTTACCTTTAATGCTTAATTCAGTGTTAATACCTGCGGACAAACGGCCCAACTAATACAGACCTGGCCTGGGACAGCGGCGGTGGCTCAGGGGTAGAGTGGCTGGGGTAGAGTGGCTGGGGTAGAGTGGCTGGCTGGATGGTAACCGCAAGGTTGCCAGTTCAAACCCGGGCTCCCCTAGAGTTACTGTCGAAGTGTCCTTGAGCAAGACTCTGAACCCCTAATTGCTCCCGATGTGCCTTGCATGGTTTCCACTGCCATCGGTGTGTGAATGGGTGAATGTAATGCACAATCTCTGTAAAGCGCCTTGGATAAATGCACCATTTATCATTTTACCATTTTACAGCGACCATGAATACAGATCCCATAGCCTGGGGCAGACATTTCAATAGGCTACAGTTTACAGATTTGGTCAAATCTTCAGCATACGTACTGTATGCCAATAGTTAACGTGTAATGCCAGGTCGATTGGCGAGGAGAAAAATGCTTGCGAACAGCGAAGTATCCTCGTCCATTGATTTGAGATGTCACCCTATTAGCAACCACCAATAAAACTGTGGCATGGTGTCTGTCCGGCTATGGGACCACAACTAAATTAATACAAAACAACGCTAATACAACTGTGGCGTGGTGTCTGTCCGGCTATGGGACAGCAACTAAATGAATACAAAACAACGCTAATAGACAGATGAAATTTGGGAAAAGTGACAAATCACATTAGTTAATCCCAATATGCCAATGGTTAATGCAAGTGCAATTTCAGATCAATTGGCCAACCAATTGGTCATGAAGTGTGGGTCATGACCGAAAGAATAAGGTCGCGAATACAAGAGGCCGAAATGGGTTTTCTCCGACGGGTGGCTGGCATCTCCCTTAGAGATAGGGTGAGAAGTTCAGTCACGCGGGAGAGACTCAGAGAAGAGCCGCTGCTCCTTCGCCTGGAAAGGAGCTAGCTTAGGTGGTTCGGTCATCTGGTTAGGATGCCTCTCGGGCGTCTCCCTGGGGAGGTCCTCGAGGCACGTCCCACTGGGAGGAGACCCCGGGGCAGACCAAGGTGCAGATGGAGGGATTACATCGACGCACTGGTCTTGGAAGGTCTCGGGATCCCCCCAGGAGGAAGTCACTAATGTTGCTCTGGAGAGGGAAGTCTGGAGCACTCTGGTGGAGCTGTTGCCCCCGCGACCCGACTACGGATAAGCGGTTGAAGATGGATGGATGGATGGATGGATGGATGGATGGGTGGGTGGATAGATGGATGGATGGGTGGCCAACCCATGCATCACAAATAAAAAATAACAAAAGTTCTCAGTCTGCATGCAGTAAACCAAGGTCACGGATCATGTGTGACATCATGACATGATCAATGTTTCATATGACATAATGTATGATGCGTGTTATTGATTGATCAACACAACAAGGAAATAAATGGATGATGGATGAGGACAGACTGACAGTTTTCTCCACTTTATAGTACAGGATAGAATGACAAAAAAAACTATAGCTTTGTCCTCCTATCAGCTACCCTTTACATAAACCAAGTGTTTTCAAATACCACAATCAATAACAAGTAATTAGGCTTAATTACCCTGTCATATGAGCTGAGTTGGTATACAGTGCATTAAGTACATTAAATACCAACATATATATTCAATTAATCAAGTATTGAATCTGAAGGAGGCATTATTACCTTTTCTGGATTAGGGCCTATTTGACCTTTAACTGGTCAGATGGGTCCTCTGTCGAGCATCAAGCCAAGATTCATACTTCGACACATGACGGTGTGTTGCACGCCAAAAATAGCTGACCTACATGCTCACAAACACACGTCAGTCACATCATCTGCTATAGGTGTCGTGAGCTTCTGTATTCCACACCATTCCAGGCCTGCAGTTTAGTTCGTTTAGAGATGTCTTGTTTGAGAGTAAAGTTGTGGTGCCCTCGGAATATAAATAAGATGTTCTAAATAGATAGAAATGTCACAAAATGTCACATTCCTGGAAATGTCTCCTGTAGTGGAAATCATCGTCTCACAGTCATCTCCCATTTGCACACACGTTGTTGCATAATGGATGCGTTGCATGCACACATACCTGCATAATACATGCCCAGACACACAAACCCATGCAGGAAAATACTCAGTATTTACTCTTTACTCTTTAACTATATACTCATATTCATTTGTAACTGAGAGAGAGAGTTATAGCTGTAATAAATGTTACTCCGTTTTCTCCCTAATTTAGTCGTTATGGTAATTATTTCTACCCACACACATTTTGTTAATGTCACGGCTGTTATATCCTATACGGACTCACCGAGAGCCCCCACTGCACTGCGAGGACATCCTCCTTCCTACTCCGCCCCGCACAACACTCCCTGCTGACACGTTCCGCCCCAACCTAGGAGTATGTGTACTTGTGTAGCGACAATAATTATCACCCTCTCTGCCTGGCTTCTGTCCCCCGAACACGGGTAAATTGTGTTCATAGACACTGGATGCACCGCAATGGATTTGTCCGCCCAGACTCTGTGGTGGACAGGCAGCTAATACCACTGCACCACCCAAGCGCCATTGAAAATTATCATAGTTAAAGGAGCATTCAGTGATTTGGGTGATTTTGAAAACCCCCCGGTCCACCCCGGTAACAAGATGTCCACATGCACGCACTACAGTGGGGGGACACGCGACAGGCCAACAGCACACACACCATGGCCCGCCCCCGCTCGATCATGATTGGCGGAAGGCCCCTCTCTATCTTGATTGGATGAAGGCTGGGCCACCTATAGCCAAAAACGAAACCTACGGTTTTTTGACCCCCAGGGGTTAACTGGGGACAGGGAGGAACTCATTTTATGGTCAGCACACTCTATAGTAGGGAGGATTATCACAACAAAACAAAAAAAGAAGTGATATTTGAATTAAGTGAAATCACTGAATATACCTTTAAAGCTGCAATCCATACATTCTTAATGGAATAAAATATTTTGAAAATATATAACAAATATATTAAGTAACATAACAACCGTGTTGGTTGTAGTTCTCCCTGATCTTCTATGGAGAAGACGTGCATTTATCTTCAGTAGACGTGACTACTGTAACAGTGTCTTTACAGGCCTGCATATCACTGCGCAAAAAACTTGGAATACGGATATTACAGGAAACTCTCGTTAAACTTTCCAACAAACTCCCGTAAACTCCCAAATTGTACCATCACACCTGTATATTACCGTATATTAACTGTATATGCTGCTAAACTTGAGGTTTACGGGCAAAATACAGTGCCCATAATTGCCTGTTAACTCCCCATTTCACGCAGTCTCTCTATAAAAAAACAGTTGATTCAGAACAGTGATGGTTGAGTCCTTATTAATAGACCTAGAAAGTGGAACGTATCACTCCATTCTTAAATCCTTACTCTGACTGGGTGTCAAATAATTGATTTAAATACACTGTTGGTCTATAAAGGTTTAAATGCTTTAGGGTCAAAACACATTTCTGATCTTGTGCGATATCATGAACCTGCAGCCATGTCCTTAAAAATGTCCTTTGTTTTATGCATCCTAATGTAATTTTATTATTGTGTTTCCTTTGCTTCATGTTTTGTGTAAACTAAAGCACATTGAATTGTTGTTGAATGTGATATAGGCTACAAATAAAATTGCCTTTACATTGCCTCGTAATTTAACCTGTATAAGGACCACTACTGGTTGATAAGAGTTATTAGGCCAGAATGCTGCGTGCAGCACTCAACATCAGTAAGAACTAAGAACACACGTTACCAACACAACTCTGTATGATGGAATGCCAAGGGTCAGCCAGAAAATAGCAGCCGCAGGAGAATGAGACTATAGCAGTCACTGCCAAAGACACCAAGAGCTGCCAGCCAGCAAACTGGTGCTGTGGGAACCAACACACAGGCACCGGTCACAAGGACGTCCCACACTAACATATGTGATGTACTCAAGAAAGATGCAGGAGCTCAAAGCACCAACGAGCTGGCCGGATGTATGGAGAACTGGGATGACTGGAGGCGACGATGGAGGGCTCGTCTGAGGACGACCTGGAGAGGAAACTCAAATGGAAATAATTTGACTCCCCATTCTCCAACATGCACCCTGTGATATCTCAAAGTAAAACATGTTGGTGCTAAAGCGGAGAACCAAGATTCAAACTACATTTGCCCATGTAGGACATGCAATGAAATTAATTCAAGATTTTCAAGAGGGTCCCGAGGTTGGGAACCACTTATCGAGGCAGAGCAGTGGTTCACAATAATTACAAATAACTCTATACTGCCATATAATAAAAGCACAGACTGTAAATAAAACAGATGTCAGCTTCGTCTTTGCTGTCACGTATACATTTGTCCAAACTGTAAATCAGATTAGTCAAAGCATACATCTAGGTTTGCGGCTTAGCAGAAATGGAAATTCAAAAACATATTTTTAGAGAAATGTTTTAATATATTTCCGTGACGGAAATCATAAATGACAGCTGCTCTCAGGGCGGCATACACATAGACCAGGGTTGGGCAACTTTGACGATGGAGAGAGCCACTATATCTCCACACTCACTCCAGAGGGCCACTATAGTTCCACACTCACTCCAGAGGGCCACTATATCTCCACTCACTCCAGAGGGCCACTATATCTCCACACTCACTCCAGAGGGCCACTATATCTCCACACTCACTCCAGAGGGCCACTATAGTTCCACACTCACTCCAGAGGGCCACTATATCTCCACACTCACTCCAGAGGGCCACTATATCTCCACACTCACTCCAGAGGGCCACTATATCTCCACTCACTCCAGAGGGCCACTATATCTCCACACTCACTCCAGAGGGCCACTATATCTCCACACTCACTCCAGAGGGCCACTATATCTCCACACTCACTCCAGAGGGCCACTATATCTCCACTCACTCCAGAGGGCCACTATATCTCCACACTCACTCCAGAGGGCCACTATATCTCCACTCACTCCAGAGGGCCACTATATCTCCACACTCACTCCAGAGGGCCACTATATCTCCACACTCACTCCAGAGGGCCACTATATCTCCACTCACTCCAGAGGGCCACTATATCTCCACACTCACTCCAGAGGGCCACTATATCTCCACACTCACTCCAGAGGGCCACTATATCTCCACTCACTCCAGAGGGCCACTATATCTCCACACTCACTCCAGAGGGCCACTATATCTCCACACTCACTCCAGAGGGCCACTATATCTCCACTCACTCCAGAGGGCCACTATATCTCCACACTCACTCCAGAGGGCCACTATATCTCCACACTCACTCCAGAGGGCCACTATATCTCCACACTCACTCCATAGGGCCACTATATCTCCACACTCACTCCAGAGGGCCACTATATCTCCACACTCACTCCAGAGGGCCACTATATCTCCACACTCACTCCAGAGGGCCACTATATCTCCACACTCACTCCAGAGGGCCACTATATCTCCACACTCACTCCAGAGGGCCACTATATTTCCACACTCACTCCAGAGGGCCACTATATCTCCACACTCACTCCAGAGGGCCACTATATCTCCACACTCACTCCAGAGGGCCACTATATCTCCACACTCACTCCAGAGGGCCACTATATCTCCACACTCACTCCAGAGGGCCACTATATTTCCACACTCACTCCAGAGGGCCACTATATTTCCACACTCACTCCAGAGGGCCACTATATTTCCACACTCACTCCAGAGGGCCACTATATTTCCACACTCACTCCAGAGGGCCACTATATTTCCACACTCACTCCAGAGGGCCACTATAGTTCCACACTCACTCCAGAGGGCCACTATATTTCCACACTCACTCCAGAGGGCCACTATAGTTCCACACTCACTCCAGAGGGCCACTATATTTCCACACTCACTCCAGAGGGCCACTATAGTTCCACACTCACTCCAGAGGGCCACTATATTTCCACACTCACTCCAGAGGGCCACTATAGTTCCACACTCACTCCAGAGGGCCACTATATTTCCACACTCACTCCAGAGGGCCACTATATTTCCACACTCACTCCAGAGGGCCACTATAGTTCCACACTCACTCCAGAGGGCCACTATATTTCCACACTCACTCCAGAGGGCCACTATATTTCCACACTCACTCCAGAGGGCCACGTAGCAAAAATAGCCGATCTACAAGCTCAAAACGCGTCGCACCGCGACACGTTTTGAGCTTGTAGATCAGCTATTTTTTAAATGAAATCCTGATGAAATGAAATCCTGAAAAATAATTGGCCATTTTTTTTATTGGAATCCTGAAAAATAACCTTTTTATTCAATTTCAAATGAATTTAGTTATAGTTATGTTAACTTCATGAACTAAATCCAAACACATTCGACCTACAAAAGTGGGTCATGTTTGCATGTTTGGAATAATTGTAACAGCTGAGGGCTGATATTAACCTGTGGGCCGCCAGTTGCCCATGTATGACGTAGACTCTACAGACAGTTACACACGATGTAGGATTTAAAGATTGAGTAGCTGTCTGGCTCGGGATACTTTGCGAGGGTTTCTCTAACATAGACATTCATTATTGACCTCAAAAAGCAGAAAGAAGTTAACCAAATGGACCTCCATGACTTTATTCTGGTTGAGATGCTCTTCTCCAGTTCCCGGTGGGGCGGAAAAGGCCTTTAAACTTTTCGTCGCCTACCGTTAATTGCTTGTTCTTCTCCAGACGGCGGTCAATTACAGCGGAGCGATGATTTCAAACGCGTCATTGACCTCCGAGACACCTGAAAAAATATCATACGATGAGGGTTCTGAAGTGATCTGATGGAAAACCCTGAGAAATGGTCCTTAAGTGCATATGCTGTGGGAATGGGGAGAGCAGGGGGCTTACAAAAATATAAATAAAGCAACTCAAAGTGAACTTCTTTTAGGGCTGTGTTGCGAGCAGACTGTCTAGCCTTGTAGAGGAACTGGTTAATTATTCACACTGGGAACCCGGTGGACTATAACGGCAAAATGAAAATAGCAAGACCTACAAGCTCACGACGTGTTGCGAACACGACACGCTGTGAGCTTGTAGAGCTGCTGATTTTTTGGGCACACAGACAGCACTCATTGCACGGCAAAGTATAAATGGGGGCTTAAAGGGTGAAGCATCACACGAGCCAGTTTTAGAAAGCCACTTTAGATGAAGTGATGGGGGAATATCCACTCTAACTCCATCTCTGTCTCTGTGCTATGAGTAGGCCTACGTGACAGAGTAGAGTTGCTGAGTGTCGGTGTGTCTGTGTGTGTGTGTGTCTGTGGGTGCGCGCGTGCGTGCGTGCGTGTGTTGAATCCATGCAAGCAGGCATGTTGTAGAGGCGAAGTCACGCTGAGGATGACAAAAAAAGCAAGCAGTTGTTTACTAGAGAAGCAGAGACAGTGGGCATCCCGTGTGCATGTGCGTCTGTGTGTGCGTGTGCGTGTCTGTGTGTGCGTGTACGTGTGCGTGTCTGTGTGTGTGTCAGCCAACATGCACCAGCTGTGGAGGTATTCCTCAGGTCAGGTGTGTCATGCCGTTCATCATGCAGTACAGTAGCTGTTTCCATAATGACAGAATGTTCCACTCTGCCTGCTGGAAAAGCTACTGTAAAAAAACAACATCTAGCAGCATGTAGTACAGTATGCCAGAGTCCTGACTGCTGACTGCTCCTGCTGTGAACTCATGTTGAACTCAGGTAGAATATCTTGGTGTCATGGGTTGGAGTTTTGTGGACCTATACTATACATGCCATAATACCAGAGTCGTCAGTCCATATCAGAAAATAAAAAACGTTGTACATAATGCAATTAACCCTAGAACACAAACACAATTATATTTTTGTAATTTTCATAATAGAGGTTAAACTAGTAGACTAGATAAACTTGAGGTTTTAGTGTTATAGAACTTGTCGGAATTACACTTTGTGACTTTAGTTGAACAAATTAATTTGTGATTTCAACTTTTTGTGATTAAAGACTTGGTTTCTGGAAATGGAACTCTTTTTAACCAACTTTTTTGCAACACAGGAAGGGTACTTTACAAGACATTAATATTAGTGACCAAACAAAATGAAAAAAGCTTACATCAATGCGAAGCAGGCAGAGGTTAAAACTATGAAAGCAGTCCAAAAAACACATCAAGAAGGAGCAAGCATATAAGTCCAAAAACAATTGAGCAGAAGGAACACTTTAGGTCCTAGAAATCATCATCAAATACTCAATAGACAAGAGAGTCCCAAACACACAACTAACATTGGTTATGTTCTAGCAAAGAATGTGCAGAAAGAGTCCGGTTTTGTAGGCAGTGGAGTGTCTTGATTGGGGAAGTTGCAACAGGTGAGTAGGAGTGGGAGTGGTCAGTGTGGAGAGAGCAGTGAGTGAAATCAGCTGCCAACGCCTTCTGACATAAATATGGAGAGGGGATGTAAGGGGACGGGGGAAAGCAGATTATTTCGTTTTACATGTTGAGCGTTGTCATGTTCTAGCCTACTATACAGCCTGAAAACCCATTCTTGCAGCCAGCTCGTAGCATGGCTCGTTGTTAGACTTTCAATCCACACCTCCAGGTTTGAATCCTGAATCCGGGAGGCGGGCACATAGGTTGGTGAACCAATAGGAAGGCCCCGGCGGTCTCAGCCGGGAGATGGTCCGTCCCTCTAAGGGTGCACTCACACGGTTATTGCAATGCTCTGTGCTCGTTGGATGAATGTTGTGTAGTATCATGGCTGCCCAATGCATTTCCAATGGAGGTCACATGGTTTGACACAACATTGTGTTGTATGAGGGGGAGGGGCGCAGTCGAAACACAGCTGAAAGCCATACAACAGACCCCTCCCCCTATGTTGTGTCAAACCATGTGACCTCCATTGGAAATGCATTGGGCGGCCATGATACTACACAACATTGATCCAACGAGCACAGAGAATTGCATTAACCGTGTGAGTGCACCCTTAGGCCTCACTCAGACCTTTACTGCATTGCTGTATGCTTGTTGGATGAATGTTGTGTAGTGTCATGGCCGCCCCAATGCATTTCCAATGGAAGTCACATGGTTTGTAGTCCACATTGTGGACTACAAGCTGTTGTATGGCTTTCG
Source organism: Electrona antarctica (assembly GCF_951216825.1). Classification (NCBI taxonomy): domain Eukaryota; kingdom Metazoa; phylum Chordata; class Actinopteri; order Myctophiformes; family Myctophidae; genus Electrona; species Electrona antarctica. Next base: position 2,825,297 of record NC_136810.1, on the reverse strand, counting down.
GCTGTGTTTCGACTGCGCCCCTCCCCCTCATACAACACAAATGTTGTGTCAAACCATGTGACTCCCATTGGAAATGCATGACACTACACAACATTCATCCAACAAGCATACAGCAATGCAGTAAAGGTCTGAGTGAGGCCTATGCCAGTGGTGGAAAGTAACTAAGTACATTTACTTAAGTACTGTACTTAAGTACAATTTTGAGGTATTTGTACTTTACTTGAGTATTTCCAATTTCCACTACTTTTACTTCGAGATCGACTGCTATTGCTATCAGAAAGACATTTAGCACACTGTATTTCTATCAGAAATGCATTAATCAGATGGTATTTCTGTCAGAAAGACACCCGTAGCTTCCGCACTCGGTGCCCCTCAATGTGAAGGAAGCCTCGTCCCTACTATGTATGTCAGACGCCCTTGGTGGCTTATTTCACCCCTGTGCGTGGAGAGACAGACCGTGACAGTTTTATAGCTCTTGCTTCTGTGAAGTAGAGATTCTAGCTATCACAGAAAATATCACACAGTTTGCTCATATACGAACAGAAAAGTGGATTCTGCTTGAATTTTAAGAGTCCTTGTACATTGTTTTACACCTTGCCACAACAGCTCACTTTACACTGCTGTTTTTTGTTGCACTACAGAACTCCCATCAAGGGTATTATTACTACTCTCCCCGAATCCCCATATTACTGGACTAGTTGTTTTAGCTCTTTACCTCTTTGTTTGCACTCATTTACAGTATGTGCTAGTGGGATTCTGAGACCTGAAAATAAATGCACTTCTTCTGGTTTTACAGATGCAATTAAGAGCCAATATTTGGACTATATATCATCATGACTACACAAGGTTCTACCAAAGTTCAGTGGTAGAAGAAGTAAGACAGGCAGCCTCTGTAGACATTTTTAAAGCACAGCTCAAGACCTACTTCTACACTCTTGCTTTTATTTGATCTTTTAAATTCCTTGTTATTCATGTCTTCACTGTATTGCATTACTGCTATTATGTTTAATGTTTTATGCCTTGCTTTTCTTTTCTTTCTTTCTCCATTGCTCTGTAAAGCACTTTGAGCTGCATTTCATGTCATGAAAGGTGCTATACAAATAAAGTTGTATTATTATTATTATTTTTGTATTACTTCAGTAAAATTTAAAATGATAA
>NC_136810.1:2816639-2819139 GCF_951216825.1 Electrona antarctica | reverse complement strand
CACTGGGGAGGCTCTGTGGAGGCACTGGGGGGGCACTGGGGAGGCACTGGGGGGACACGGTGCAGACAGAGTTGGGACAGAGTGCCCCTCCCCCATGGCGCTCGAAGCCGTTGCTTCGTCGGCCTGTAGGAAGAACCGGGCCTGCTTCTAATACTCTATGACCTAGACTGAAAGCTGAAGTCAGTACTAACAGTAACAAACTACATACCGGTACTTGAACCCACAAGTATGTAACAACTGCCTTGACGAACATGACTCCATCTGCTGTCTGCCGTCTCAAACTTTCTCCGGTGCTCTCCCAGTTTTAACAGTCCATTTTGCATCGTAAGGGACTATAGAGTGTCCCAGAATTATTTACCCACAGATGGGGACCGGAACACCGTGGTCGTTTGGATTTTTGTGTACGGCGACGGAGACCATGATCCGGTGTTCAGTGCGTCTAGGCTGTGATTTGCTGCTTTACTTTGCTGAAATAAACCATCTGAGCAAACATCACTCCATCTGCTGTCTGCTGTCTCAAACATTCTCCGGTGCTCTCCTAGTTTTAATGGTAGGGACTATAGGCCTCATTTACACCTAAGACACACTTGTGTCCTGTGTGTCATGTGTCAAACATTTTTGTTTGATGGCTGTGTTGTGCCCCCCTCCCCCGCATCAAACAAAAATGTTTGGTCAAACCATGTGACTTCCATTGGAAATGCATTGACATGCATGACACACAGAAGACACAGGACACAAGTGTGTCTAAGGCACTGTACACACATATCAGACGAACATGCTCTGTGCTGTCCGTGTTTCATGGCCGCCTCAATGCTTTTGCAATGGAAGTCACATGGTTTGACCAAACAGTTGTGTGTGATGGGGGGAGGGGGGGCAATCAAACACAAGTGTTTGGTCAAACCACGTAACTTGCATTGGAAAAGCATTGGGGCGGCCATGAAACACAGGCAGAGCACAGCACAGTTGTTCTTTATGTGTGTATGAAGCCTGACCAAACAGTTGTGTGTGATGGGGGGAGGGGGGCAATCACACACACACACACACACACACACACACACACACACACACACACACACACACACACACACACACACACACACACACACACACACATACATACATACATATATATATATATATATATATATATATATATATATATATATATATATATATATATATATATATATATATATATATATATCAGTCTACTTTTTCTGTCCGACAGACTGAAGACTAGACTGAAAGACCATCAAATCCATCCATCCATCCATCCATCCATCCATCCATCCATCCATCCATCCATCCATCCATCCATCCATCCACCCACCCACCCACCCACCCATCCATCCATCCATCCATCCATCTCATTTCCAGTTCTCATGTTGCAGCCATAAATAGCTCCATTCTCGGGTTACGTTCCCCTTTGGCCTCATTCAGAGTCATTCCCGACAAGGTTTCTATAATCGAGTGTAAGAACAACTCACTTTAATGGAGATTAGACCCAGGAAGGCCCGTCCAGAAGGACTGTGGTGGTATATGACCCACTCTGACCACTCTACACTCTGATTAGACCCAGGAAGGCCCGTCCAGAAGGACTGTGGTGGTATATGACCCACTCTGACCACTCTACACTCTGATTAGACCCAGGAAGGCCCGTCCAGAAGGACTGTGGTGGTATATGACCCACTCTGACCACTCTACACTCTGATTAGACCCTGGAAGGCCCGTCCAGAAGGACTGTGGTATATTTACCCACTCTGACCACTCTACACTCTGACCCTGGAAGGCCCGTCCAGAAGGACTGTGGTATATTACCCACTCTGACCACTCTACACTCTGACCCTGGAAGGCCCGTCCAGAAGGACTGTGGTATATTACCCACTCTGACCACTCTACACTCTGACCCTGGAAGGCCCGTCCAGAAGGACTGTGGTATATTACCCACTCTGACCACTCTACACTCTGACCCTGGAAGGCCCGTCCAGAAGGACTGTGGTATATTACCCACTCTGACCACTCTACACTCTGACCCTGGAAGGCCCGTCCAGAAGGACTGTGGTATATTACCCACTCTGACCATTCTGCACTCTGCCAGACAAACAACATCTCTGCAGCAGACTGAAAAGAAATATAAAACAAACTTGACTTTCCTTGATGTTTGTTGATAGGACATGTTGTGCTTGAATTACACAGACAATTAAACAAATTGGTCGTGTTGGATTGGACAAATTGGTGGGCTGGATTCATAATTGATTGATCTATTGATTGATTGATTGATTGATTACTTGAATCGTTTATTAGACAGAAATGTAAAAACAGCAACAGAGTACAGTCAAACACAGTCTAAAAGGGATAGCACCCCCTGAAAAACGTCCTTGCGGTCCTTGTTTCCATTTAAACCTAAATTGCACAGGCCTACATTTTAGGCCCTGTGCAATCAATTCATAGACATGACATAACGACATGAATAACAACAAAATGCAATGTCATCACAGGG
>NC_136810.1:2776868-2816439 GCF_951216825.1 Electrona antarctica | reverse complement strand
CCGGCCGTTTGAAAATAGCCGATCTACAAGCTCACAATGCGTCGCGTTGCGATGCATTGTGAGCTTGTAGATCGGCTATTTTCAATAGATTTTGTACAAATTTTGAACTTGTGAAATGGGACATTCTGCAATATGAGTACTTTTACTTTTAGTACTTTAAGGCCTGACTCACACCTTCGCAACAGTTTGAGTATAGCGGATGCATGAGACTTATTGACTGATAAGCTCACAATGCATTTCCAATGGGAGTCACATGGTTTGACACAACATTTGTGTTGTATGAGGGGGAGGGGGCAGTCGAAACACAGCCGAAAGCCGTACAACACAAATGTTGTGTCAACTCCCATTGGAAATGCATTGGGGCAAGATGTAAACAAACCCTTTCATACATCTAGCATGCATCAATGTTGTATGCTAGATGCGAAGGTGTGAGTCAGGCCTAAGTACATTTTGATGCAGATACTATTGCAGTATTGGTAGTTTTACTTAGGTAGACTACAGAGTAGGATAAAAGGAAGGGCGGGTTCACCTGTTTAAGGGAGAGGTGATCGTTTTCTCTCCCCTGTGCCTTCCGCCTCCGAAAGGTGTATTTTCAGTTTTCATGTCAAGGACCCCCAGAATTATCCGTAATTGGCCGCTGACCCCCATCTGAAAATATGTTGTTCCAGTGACCCCCCCAGAAGCAAAGCTTTGAGTTAAAAACGTTTGCTCTGAAAGAATATATATTCAAAGATTTGCACCACATTGTCTGTCCTGCTTTCACCCTGTAATTATGATGATTCAGAATGAAAGGGGAGGTTCCTTTCTTTCTCTCTCTCTCTCTCTCTCTCTCTCTCCTCTCTCTCTCTCTCTCTGTCTCTCTCTCTCTCTCTCTGTCGCTCCCTCTCTCTCTCTCTCTCTCTCTCTCTCTCTCTCTCTCCTCTCTCTCTCTCTCTCTGTCTCTCTCTCTCTCTCTCTGTCGCTCCCTCTCTCTCTCTCTCTCTCTCTCTCTCTCTCTCTCTCTCTCTCTCTCTCTCTCTCTCTCTCTCTCTCTCTCTCTCTCTCTCTGCGGGGCACAGTCAAGGTCAGTGGCACAATCAGTGAGCATCTGGGCTGTCCCTGGACCAAAAAAAAGCGATAAAGAAAATCACATTTGGGCACACTGCAATCACACTGCACCCTGCACTCACTTGAACTGCTTCATACAGCACTGTAACAACTAGGTGTATGGAAGTTATAACAAATTCACAGTAGTGGAAAAAGTACATTTTTTACATAAAAGTATCAATACTGCAATGTAGAAATACTCTATATAAATGAATGAATCCATAGAGAAACATACAAAACACAAAATACAATATACATCCAATAAAAAAACTGAAACCTAAGGTGTTTTGACTCCAGGGGTTAACTGGGGACAGGGAGGAACTTTTTATATGGTCAGCACACTCTATAGTAGGGAGGATTATCACACAAAAAAAAAAGAAGTGATATTTGAATGAAGTGAAATCACTGAATATATCTTTAATGTATGTAATAATAATCAAAATAACCAGTAACTATGCTTTCAAATAAATGTAGTGGAGTGAAAATGTACTTTCCACCACTGGTAACAGTTTATCACCTGCGATAAAATGCATGGTCCATGTTATACAGTATGTACAGATTTATGGCAGTGCAAATTATTAAAATGAAAACATTATACATGGTATTATCTGTACCTGGTGAGAGCAGGAGTGGACCTGGTGAGACGTAGGAGGGGCCCGGACAGGAGTCAACCCACAGAGCCTATAGTCCTTCCACGCGCCAGAATAGTACCTCCCAGTCCCGGCAGAGTAGTTCAGGAGGAGCGGATTGTGTGGCCCTGGTCTTTCCCTAATGGGACTGATCGAGGGTAGCTACTGGGACGTACCGTAAGTCGGGACTTGATCACCCCGGCTGGGTCACCTGAGTGAGGGATATGATGTTCGAGAGATCCGAAACCCAGAGGACCTTGGGATACATCACTGAGGATACGTCCCGGGTGCATCCACCGTATGCAGACGGATGCATGGGGCTTGAAATTAAGCTTGGAACTCGGCCTATAGAATAGTGAGTATAGCTGTGATGTTTGCCTGTCCATAGTGGTGCATTGATTTGATATGCATGGCGTTGGTTATTCAACCCTCCCTTTGCCAGAACAAACATTGACTTTATGGAAAGGCTGTTATCTCCAGCAGAAGCTCATTAGATTGTTTTAACACCCTTGCTCACTCATGGGAATAATGAGTTAGACAATGGTCGGAGAGAGCAGTGACAGGTGAAGCATGGCATGCATAGCAAATGTCATCCTCATACTGCGGTCCTTTGCTTATGGAAGTGCCTCTCTCTATTGCCAACCTTTCATTTCTTTGTGTTCTCGCCCTCCGTGCCGGCATTTATCTTCTCACAGGCCTTTATTTGTATTGCATAGACTCACAGTATGTTGAAGGTCATTCACAACCGTCTCTAGACTATAGTGTTGCTGTGTTTAGACGACAGCTGCATGCTGTGGTGGGTAGAATCCAGCCAGCCCATATACAGTACGCATATATATTTCACAAAATAAGTCCTTGAGTTCTCTGCTGCCTGCCTGGGTACCGTCCGACTGGTGCTGCTGACCTTATACCAACCATGCCATATTTCGACTTCCCACCCTTTCGTGGGAAAGTTGTTCGGCATGTTTATCGAAGTTGTATTGCTGACGGTCAAATGGTTCATGAGCTATAGGCTATATGCCTGTTCAAAGTTTGCATTTTCAAGATTGCTATAGCGCCACCCTTTGGCCAATGGATGTGGGCTTTGCGCCCTCATCGTTTGGCATAGCACTCTACTATATTGCCAAGATTTGCAAAAAACGGTTAAGTTAACTGCTATTTTTGGCGGAAGGAAAAGAAGATGAAAAATCCGGCCAAATACAATCACCCAATATAAGGGACCACAATTTAGAAACGTTTGACGTGGGCCATTCATACTTGCTTGTTTTACTTTTACTTTTGAGTTCTTCTACCACCACGTGCCTCATCAGCTTGCTTTGCTGCGCTATCTTCCAGATTGTGAACTTGTCTTTCTGTCTTGGCTGATTGGCTCCCTGGCCGTTTGGTTTAGTTTTCTCGTCTTTCTGAGTCCTGGAGTCTCACATTGGGCTCTTGTCTACCCACAGCTATTTTGACCTTCAGGCTGTCGGTGGAAATTGTATTCTGGCCTGCTCCTTTGTACTGTAGTTTGCCAGGTTCGGTCACGGTGTGCCTCCACTTCAACATGTTGTAAGCCTCGTCCCAACTGTTGTTTATTGAATAAAAGTTCATCGTTTCAACTGTTCCCTCTGCCTCCGGTTGTCGGCTTTTGGCTCATGTTGTCCTGACACATGGTCAATAATATTACGATAGATTGACATCTCGACAGTGTGGTGGTGAATGTCTTTCAGTTGTTGTTTTAGGGAGCTGGAAACTAGGACTTTTGTACTTTTACTCAAGTACATTTTCAATTCTGTACTTTGACTTGTAACAAAGTACTTCTAAATTGCAGTATTGGTACTTTTACTTAAGTAAAACAATTGAGTACTTTTTCCACCACTGCCAAGATGTGATGTTAGGACTGACGTGGATGATCTAATAATGCAGTCTCTCAACAAGCCAAAGGCATCCCGGGTCAACTCCCATCGGTGATAATCAGTAATGATGCATTCAACCTGTGGTCTGTAAAATGGCATGAATCCTCTGGGTTACGATCCATGTTATCATCACTATCGACATCTTCTTCTGGGTTACGATCCATGTTATCATCACTATCGACATCTTCCTCCCCTGCTCTCCTATAGCAGGCATCATGCCTTGCCATCATGTGTGTTCAGAGTTTAAGGAATCTGGTCTGAAGATAAATCCATCCACAATCGTGAAAATGTGGTAGCTCAGACTAACCTCAGCCCAACCCAGGGCTAATTGCTTGGGGAACGTTGGAGTTTATGTGCTCTGTGGTTGGGCTTGTTAATGTTACGCACATTCAACTGAGGGCGAGAATTGAAGGCTTTTTGGGAAAGACTGGGGGCTCCATCTTGCGCCACCCTTATCCCTTCTCCCTAAACTTTTTTGCCATTTTTTACTATTTTGAAAAACATTTTAAAATAGTTAAACTAGCCAACCTACATCTACACGTTGTGAGCTTGTAGATCAGCTATTTGAACTATTTTAAAAAGTTTTTTTAAATAGTAAAAAATGGCAAATAAGTTTAGGGCAAGCAAGATAGACAGCCCTGGGCTTGCCCTGGGCCATGGCTCAACGGTCCAGACACCTTGGCTGGTAATCCAGTCTGGCACAAACTGCATGTCACCCCCCCATCTCTTTCCCCATTTCCTGTCAGCCTACTGTCTGTCCCTCCATAAAAAATATAAAATATTTGTTTTTTAATAAACACAAATCAGGAACGATCGATGTAAGTCTGCATGGAATGACACAATTATACAACTTGTATAGGTTGTTAATGGTACCCCAGCTTATTATGCTAATTATGAAAAATTGCCCAAGTTAGAATCACTTTATTTGTCATTTTCCTATGTACTGTACTTGCATACAAAAGAACATGAAATACCGTTTCCCCTCAGTCACTGGCAGTGCAACATAAAACAAAGAGCCTATTTAAAAACATATAAGCTAAAAACATGGACAAACATTAAAAAGAGCCCCAGTATGTATGATGGCGTGCAATTCATATGGAACAGTTCAAAGTTACCAACACCACGCACAGCCTACGGATAAATAAAGTTACCAACACCACGCACAGCCTACGGATAAATAAAGTTACCAACACCACGCACAGCCTACGGATAAATAAAGTTACCAACACCACGCACAGCCTACGGATAAATAAAGTTACCAACACCACGCACAGCCTACGGATAAATAAAGTTACCAACACCACGCACAGCCTACGGATAAATAAAGTTACCAACACCACGCACAGCCTATGGATAAATAAAGTTACCAACACCACGCACAGCCTATAGATAAATAAAGTTACCAACACCACGCACAGCCTATAGATAAATAAAGTTACCAACACCACGCACAGCCTATGGATAAATAAAGTTACCAACACCACGCACAGCCTATGGATAAATAAAGTTACCAACACCACGCACAGCCTATGGATAAATAAAGTTACCAACACCACGCACAGCCTATGGATAAATAAAGTTACCAACACCACGCACAGCCTATGGATAAATAAAGTTACCAACACCACGCACAGCCTATGGATAAATAAAGTTACCAACACCACACACAGCCTATGGATAAATAAAGTTACCAACACCACGCACAGCCTATGGATAAATAAAGTTACCAACACCACACACAGCCTATGGATAAATAAAGTTACCAACACCACGCACAGCCTATGGATAAATAAAGTTACCAACACCACACACAGCCTATGGATAAATAAAGTTACCAACACCACGCACAGCCTATAAATAAATAAAGTGACATGGTGCTAAAAAAAACGTTACCAGCACAGTTTTGTAAAAGTGCTGTTGTGCATTCCAAAGTGCATTTTGGGGGGTGGGGGGAGGGGCCGCAGTTCGTTTACGAGCCTCACTGCACTTGGGAAAAAACTGTTTTTCATCCTCGTTGTCCTTGCCCTAATGCTCATGTACCTTTTCCCAGAGGGTAGGAGCACAAACAGGCCGTGGGAGGGATGATGGGGGTCCCCAATGATGGGAGGGATGATGGGGGTCCCCAATGATGGGAGGGATGATGGGGGTCCCCAATGATGGGAGGGATGATGGGGGTCCCCAGTGATGGGAGGGATGATGGGGGTCCCCAGTGATGGGAGGGATGATGGGGGTCCCCGATGATGGGAGGGATGATGGGGGTCCCCAATGATGGGAGGGATGATGGGGGTCCCCAGTGATGGGAGGGATGATGGGGGTCCCCAATGATGGGAGGGATGATGGGGGTCCCCGATGATGGGAGGGATGATGGGGGTCCCCAATGATGGGAGGGATGATGGGGGTCCCCGATGATGGGAGGGATGATGGGGGTCCCCAATGATGGGAGGGATGATGGGGGTCCCCAATGATGGGAGGGATGATGGGGGTCCCCAATGATGGGAGGGATGATGGGGGTCCCCGATGATGGGAGGGATGATGGGGGTCCCCGATGATGGGAGGGATGATGGGGGTCCCCAATGATGGGAGGGATGATGGGGGTCCCCAGTGATGGGAGGGATGATGGGGGTCCCCAGTGATGGGAGGGATGATGGGGGTCCCCAATGATGGGAGGGATGATGGGGGTCCCCGATGATGGGAGGGATGATGGGGGTCCCCAGTGATGGGAGGGATGATGGGGGTCCCCAGTGATGGGAGGGATGATGGGGGTCCCCAATGATGGGAGGGATGATGGGGGTCCCCAATGATGGGAGGGATGATGGGGGTCCCCAATGATGGGAGGGATGATGGGGGTCCCCAATGATGGGAGGGATGATGGGGGTCCCCAATGATGGGAGGGATGATGGGGGTCCCCAATGATGGGAGGGATGATGGGGGTCCCCAATGATGGGAGGGATGATGGGGGTCCCCAATGATGGGAGGGATGATGGGGGTCCCCAATGATGGGAGGGATGATGGGGGTCCCCAATGATGGGAGGGATGATGGGGGTCCCCAATGATGGGAGGGATGATGGGGGTCCCCAATGATGGGAGGGATGATGGGGGTCCCCAATGATGGGAGGGATGATGGGGGTCCCCGATGATGGGAGGGATGATGGGGGTCCCCAATGATGGGAGGGATGATGGGGGTCCCCAATGATGGGAGGGATGATGGGGGTCCCCGATGATGGGAGGGATGATGGGGGTCCCCAGTGATGGGAGGGATGATGGGGGTCCCCAGTGATGGGAGGGATGATGGGGGTCCCCGATGATGGGAGGGATGATGGGGGTCCCCAGTGATGGGAGGGATGATGGGGGTCCCCAGTGATGGGAGGGATGATGGGGGTCCCCAATGATGGGAGGGATGATGGGGGTCCCCAATGATGGGAGGGATGATGGGGGTCCCCAATGATGGGAGGGATGATGGGGGTCCCCAATGATGGGAGGGATGATGGGGGTCCCCAATGATGGGAGGGATGATGGGGGTCCCCAATGATGGGAGGGATGATGGGGGTCCCCAATGATGGGAGGGATGATGGGGGTCCCCAATGATGGGAGGGATGATGGGGGTCCCCAATGATGGGAGGGATGATGGGGGTCCCCAATGATGGGAGGGATGATGGGGGTCCCCAATGATGGGAGGGATGATGGGGGTCCCCAATGATGGGAGGGATGATGGGGGTCCCCAATGATGGGAGGGATGATGGGGGTCCCCGATGATGGGAGGGATGATGGGGGTCCCCGATGATGGGAGGGATGATGGGGGTCCCCGATGATGGGAGGGATGATGGGGGTCCCCGATGATGGGAGGGATGATGGGGGTCCCCAATGATGGGAGGGATGATGGGGGTCCCCAATGATGGGAGGGATGATGGGGGTCCCCAATGATGGGAGGGATGATGGGGGTCCCCAATGATGGGAGGGATGATGGGGGTCCCCAATGATGGGAGGGATGATGGGGGTCCCCAATGATGGGAGGGATGATGGGGGTCCCCAATGATGGGAGGGATGATGGGGGTCCCCAATGATGGGAGGGATGATGGGGGTCCCCAGTGATGGGAGGGATGATGGGGGTCCCCAATGATGGGAGGGATGATGGGGGTCCCCAGTGATGGGAGGGATGATGGGGGTCCCTGATGATGCTGGTGGCTCTTCTGGCACAGTGCTCTTTATAGAGCACCAACAAGGGGGGAACAGAGGCACCAATGATCCTCTTTATAGAGCACCAACAAGGGGGGAACAGAGGCACCAATGATCCTCTTTATAGAGCCCCAACAAGGGGGGAACAGAGGCACCAATGATCCTCTTTATAGAGCCCCAACAAGGGGGGAACAGAGGCACCAATGATCCTCTTTATAGAGCCCCAACAAGGGGGGAACAGAGGCACCAATGACCCTCTTTATAGAGCACCAACAAGGGGGAACAGAGGCACCAATGATCCTCTTTATAGAGCCCCAACAAGGGGGGAACAGAGGCACCAATGACCCTCTTTATAGAGCACCAACAAGGGGGAACAGAGGCACCAATGATCCTCTTTATAGAGCCCCAACAAGGGGGGAACAGAGGCACCAATGACCCTCTTTATAGAGCACCAACAAGGGGGAACAGAGGCACCAATGATCCTCTTTATAGAACACCAACAAGGGGGGAACAGAGGCACCAATGATCCTCCCAGCTGTCTTCAGTCACCACCCCATTCAGCTGGTGTTGTCCCTGTGCCTTGAGGCTGCCGAACCAAGAGGTGGCGCTGTATGCCACAGTGACGCATACTCAACATTTATAACATACAACTTTAGGGCACTCAAAATGTTCGGGTTCAACATTCTGGCAAGCGGACTATTTCCGGCACTTCATTGAGAATCCCTCAGCGTCTCCCTCCAGTGAGTCATTGAGAATCCCTCAGCGTCTCCCTCCAGTGAGTCATTGAGAATCCCTCAGCGTCTCCCTCCAGTGAGTCATTGAGAATCCCTCAGCGTCTCCCTCCAGTGAGTCATTGAGAATCCCTCAGCGTCTCCCTCCAGTGAGTCATTGAGAATCCCTCAGCGTCTCCCTCCAGTGAGTCATTGAGAATCCCTCAGCGTCTCCCTCCAGTGAGTCATTGCTGTTAAAAATGTCTGGGTTCCCGAGGCTATTTGCTGTACTGAGTCCTGAGCCATGTCAGTATGTATTACACTTTCTTTCACACAAGTCTACTTTAATAACTTTTAAAAGGCTGTTATACTGGTGTGTGTGTGTGTGTGTGTGTGGTGGTGTGTGCTGTCAGCCTGTCACCTTGCAACACAAGCATGACCGGCATGTTCCACTGCTGGAACTTAAAGCCTGATTTAGCCACTTAAACCCTGCATACTTTAGTGGGCTGGGTGTTCCCTAAAGGGCTCTATATATACTAAGGTCCCCTATCTAGTGCAGTCATTCTCAAACTTTTGAATTACAAGCATGGTCAGTTTGACATGCACAGATATGCCATGGACCGCCCCAACCCTTTTTTACCCCACACTTGGACTCTCTCCAATGTGTACACTCTCAGACTTATAGACCCGTTGGACCGGGCATTGAGAACCATGTGCTAGTATCTCTTATAGACCCGTTGGACCTGGCATTGAGAACCATGTGCTAGTATCTCTACAACAAATGACTTTGAACGTGTATTCAAAATAGCTGATCTACATCCTAGGCTGTTTTTGCTGAATGTACACCCCCAGCCGATTCGACTGGTATCACCCCATATAATCGGCGAAATCATCTGTTATCAGCACGTTTGAATGGGGCCAGAATGTCCATACTGGCATCCTCACCACTTAGCCTGGTCAAGGTTTCCCCCTGGTGGACGTGTCATTTTGGTGCATGATGGAACTAGGAGCTACTAATATATACTATTCTCTGTCTATCAGGACGTAACTCGAACGGCGCTGAGTCGTGTCTGGTGGCCTTCGCAACGCTCGGCACGGCGACTCGCTCGGCTAGCGCCACGCTCGGCGGTGCCTCACGTAGCTCATGGACACCAGACACGGCGCGCCTCCGTCAGGACATCAGTGATAATGACAATGCTACAATCGCAGATAATGACATACTGAACAGTGAGGATGCCAGTATGGACATTCTGGCCCCATTCAAACGTGCTGATAACGGATGATTTCGCCGATTATATGGGGTGATACCAGTCGAATGGGGTGCCACCCCTGGACACAGCACACATGACCCACACTGGCCATGGCATTCAGAGCCCATGCAAGCACTATACTCACTCTGAGGTCTAGCAGTGGCGTGCACAGATAGACACTAGGGGCACCCCCTGCCCTTTTGGCAATGTGCCCTTTGTGGACCATGGTGACATTGATCAATTCTTGATTAAAAAAAGCTTCTAATACATTATTTAGGCCCCAAAATATATAAATCTCACACTATTAAGGCAACCGGCCGGTTCCACGCGCTGCCCAGAGGTGCCCTTTTTTCACTTTTACACCCCTCTAAACGCTACTGGGTCTTGCTTCTGTGAGCCACGGCCCAGGATGGACCTCTGAGCCACGGCCCATGATGGAGCTCTGAGCCACGGCCCAGGATGGACCTCTGAGCCACGGCCCATGATGGACCTCTGAGCCACGGCCCAGGATGGACCTCTGAGCCACGGCCCAGGATGGACCTCTGAGCCACGGCCCAGGATGGACCTCTGAGCCACGGCCCAGGATGGACCTCTGAGCCACGGCCCAGGATGGACCTCTGAGCCACGGCCCAGGAGCATTTCAGTTTATTCCATTTGGACGGATGCTATGCTGAAAGGCAGCCGTTTGAAGTCATAAATAGGACCAGAGTTCAAAGGGTGCAGATGAAGAACAGCTGCACAAATTGGCGTCGTTAAGGCGTGCATGGTAACAGTTTGTGTCGCGTGTGATTTCACACCAGAAGATATATAAGATGATGCACCGTGTTGGAAATGACTGTAGACGTCGAGAGAGAGAAGAGAGCGAGAGAGACACAGACAGACAGACAGACAGACAGACAGACAGACATACAGACAGACAGACAGACAGACAGACAGACAGACAGACAGACAGACAGACAGACAGACAGACAGACAGACAGACAGACAGACAGACAGACAGACAGATGTTGTCTTGGACCGTTTCCAAAGCAGGAGGACCAAAGCGAGTCCATCATGCTGCTGTAGCAGTGAGGAACAAACTGTATTCCTTTGGAGGCTGTAATGGAAGGACCTTCAACAACATGGAACAGATGGATGTCCATGTCTTCAACACAGTGTCTTTATGCTGGAAGAAGTTACCTCCAGTGGAACCAGGAAGAGGAGACGGTCACCTAGAGGTTCCATCCATGGACTTTGGCCACACAGCTGTGTTGGTTGAAGATACAGTCTACATCTGGGGAGGACGCTGGAGAGGGCAGTTGTACAATGTGCTTTATGCATTTGATGTCGACGCCCATAGATGGTTCCAACCCAGGGTTTCTGGGACTGTACCAGAGGGGAGGAGGGACCACTCAGCCTGTGTGTTGGAGAAGGTCATGTTTATCCATGGAGGACACATCAAGCTGACTGGATACACTAATTACATGTACAAGTTGGACACCAGCACAATGGTCTGGTCTTTAATTAACACCAGAGGAACTCCACCTCCTGCTTCACACCGTCACTCTGCCACCATCGTCGGGACAAAGATGTTTGTAATCGGAGGCTGGGGCGACCAGGGCGTCTACAACACCATCAGAGTGTTTGACACAGAGACCAACGGCTGCCTGAACACACCTTCTGTTCACCTTCTACCACAAAGACACTGGTGTCGTTCAGCATTTAACTACAATGGAGAGCTGTACATATTTGGAGGCTCCAACAATAACCAGGCCTTCAATGATGTGTGGAAATTCAGTCCAGAGACCTTCTCCTGGAAGAAGGTTGAGCCCAAGGGGAAAGGACCATGTCCAACGCTTGCTATGTTCTGTTGCATTGTGGGAGATCATATCATCCTCTTTGGAGGAATTAAAGGAGATTTCACTCTCTCTGATGAGCTGTTCATCTTAGACTTGAGTCCTAGTCTTAAGACGTTATGTAAGCTGGCAGTTATTCAGTACGCTCTGGACCAATCAGAACTCACACACGACATCAGGTGGGAACTGGCAACCATGACAAAAAAAAGCGTAAAAAACAACACCTCATCCAACTAAGAAAACGAGTCAGGGTCGCTTCCCTGTGGATCCCAGTTGTTGATGATGTCATGTAGAGATGAAGTCTACCCTTTATTGTCAATGGAAGCCCAGCGACATGAAGATGCAAAGATGCAGTCTACCATGTATTGTCAATGGAAGCCCAGCGACATGAAGATGCAAAGATGCAGTCTACCATTTATTGTCAATGGAAGCCCAGCGACATGAAGATGCAAAGATGCAGTCTACCATTTATTGTCAATGGAAGCCCAGCGACATGAAGATGCAAAGATGCAGTCTACCATTTATTGTCAATATAAGCCCAGCGACATGAAGATGCAAAGATGCAGTCTACCATTTATTGTCAATGGAAGCCCAGCGACATGAAGATGCAAAGATGCAGTCTACCATGTATTGTCAATGGAAGCCCAGCGACATGAAGAAGATGCAAAGATGCAGCGACCACACAGTTGACCCATATGAGCCAAGGTATTTAAAGGCATTGACGTTTTTCAGCACATTGCCTCCTGTTGTCATTAGAGGAGTCCGGGAGTCCTGTTGTCATTAGAGGAGTCCGGGAGGTGATGAAGGTGATAACCTCCTGTTGTCATTAGAGGAGTCCGGGAGTCCTGTTGTCATTAGAGGAGTCCGGGAGGTGATGAAGGTGATAACCTCCTGTTGTCATTAGAGGAGTCCGGGAGGTGATGAAGGTGATAACCTCCTGTTGTCATTAGAGGAGTCCGGGAGGTGATGAAGGTGATAACCTCCTGTTGTCATTAGAGGAGTCCGGGAGGTGATGAAGGTGATAACCTCCTGTTGTCATTAGAGGAGTCCGGGAGGTGATGAAGGTGATAACCTCCTGTTGTCATTAGAGGAGTCCGGGAGGTGATGAAGGTGATAACCTCCTGTTGTCATTAGAGGAGTCCGGGAGGTGATGAAGGTGATAACCTCCTGTTGTCATTAGAGGAGTCCGGGAGGTGATGAAGGTGATAACCTCCTGTTGTCATTAGAGGAGTCCGGGAGGTGATGAAGGTGATAACCTCCTGTTGTCATTAGAGGAGTCCGGGAGGTGATGAAGGTGATAACCTCCTGTTGTCATTAGAGGAGTCCGGGAGGTGATGAAGGTGATAACCTCCTGTTGTCATTAGAGGAGTCCGGGAGGTGATGAAGGTGATAACCTCCTGTTGTCATTAGAGGAGTCCGGGAGGTGATGAAGGTGATAACCTCCTGTTGTCATTAGAGGAGTCCGGGAGGTGATGAAGGTGATAACCTTGGTTTTTTGGCATTTAACGCAGGCCAACCTTGGCACACACTCTGATTCCAGTCTCTGGCCAAAGGCTGCTAGAACAGGGGTTCTCAACGTTTTTGGCCGGGGACCCCCGGAAATGCTTTGGCAATGTCTCGGGACCCCCGCCCCGCCCCCTCCCGACCCCAAATATAAATTGACTGCTACAATAACCTTAACCCATTTTGGGCGGGAACCCCTTTTGGTGTTTTAAGCTCATGGCGCGCCACCGAGTGGCGCGCTACGAGCTTGTAGGTCTGCTATTTTTGAAAAATCGTGTAAATAAAATTTAAACATTTTTTTTTTTTTTTAAATAATTTGGGGACCCCCTCAAATAATTTGGCGACCCCCCGAGGGGTCGCGACCCACGGGTTGAGAACCCCTGTGCTAGAAGGCAGCATGTGACCTTGGGCAGGGGTGAAGTGTAGCATTGCTTCAACCCCTCCAAAAGAAACACACACATGTTGTTGTCTCCACCAGGCCGAAGGCATGGTGAGAGAGTATGTTTTGCACTCCGTCCGTGTGTGTGTCCGTCCGTGTGTGTGTCCGTCCGTGTGTCCTTCCGTCCGTCCGTTACCAGCTAATCTCCGGCACCGTTAAGGCTCATTCATAGTCTGGATTTTCGGTGGTGAGGTGACCACCACAAAACAATCTAAAATAAAGGGATTTAAGATCCGCAAACAAAATGCACAGCTAATAATACAACATAAAAATAGGGTCACTGTTGTAATCTCTAAGTACTGGACCCTCGTCTGGTTCTGACAGACAGGTAGTGTGTGCAGGCTGGGTGGTGTGTGACAATCCAGTTGAAGTATTCCTTTGGTACGGCGACTGCGGCGGCGGCGGGTACCCGGGAGAACAAATTAACGGACACGAGACAGTATCACGCTAAGGTTCACAAAGTTTATTACACAAACAGGAAACATATATAGTGCTGGATCATAATGACGTTGACAATAAGATATGAGACAGAAGAACGTGCCTACTGCAGCAAGGCTGACCTCGCTGCCGCCGAGATGTCTCTCGTAGCCTATCTATAAAGTATGCTACAGTACAGGCAGTACCCAATACATATCAAGTACACTGTAACTCAAGTTGGAGTACACAGACATGGACAACTCATAACAGTGACTACTAAACCAACATATATAGGCAGCATTATCAGGCAATTGGCTGGTGGGGTTTAGAAATGACATTTTGAATGCCACCACACCAGGATGAAGTGACCGAGTCGACCGACCTCCATCATGAAATAACATGCATTGATTAAATAACCATGCAAAGCCTCAGGAAGGCTAAATAGCCTAACAACATAGCCTATACTGTTTCAGAATTCAAGAACACATATTAATCATTGATTTGATGAATCCTCTGTCAAAATCAGCAGGTGTAGAAACAACCTGTCTGTTGCTCCTCTGCCTGCAGTAGAGAGTGAGATCCAATAGGGGGCAGAGTGGAAGTATTAGTTATCGGTAGGTAGGCCTATATTCCGTTTGCTGTCAGACAGAAACCTCTCCATATTTTAACATTTTGTAAATGAATGTCCTACTTCTTGATCAGCGTCACACAAAAGCATCAAGCAGTTTAACACATGCTGGGCGGGAACCCCTCTTGGTGTTTCAAGCATTCTGTTCTACTTTAGCTATTGAAAAATATCAGATCTACAAGCTCATAGCGCGCCACCGAGTGGCGCGCTACGAGCTTGTAGGTCTGCTAATTTTGAAAAGTCGTGAAAATGTGGTCGCAAATTCAGAGCGAACATTTTGAACTAAAATATTTGCTTCTGGGGGGTCCCTGAAACTACATATTTTGAGATGGGGGTCCGTGGCCCAATATAGATAATTCTGGGGGTCCTTGACATGAAAAAGGTTGAGGACCACTGACATAGAAACAAGGGTTTTTTTTTGTAATCGACCTCAGTCCAGAATGGGTTAAGGCATGTCTGTCATATGCACTTACACATGACGGTGCTGGAATCGGTTTGTGTGGCAGGGGCTGTTTTGAGTATCCTATACTTCAGGGGTTCTCAACGTTTTTGGCCGGGGACCCCCGGAAATGCTTTGGCAATGTCTCGGGACCCCCGCCCCGCCCCCTCCCGACCCCCAATATAAATTGACTGCTACAATAACCTTAAACCATTTTGGGCGGGAACCCCTTTTGATGTTTTAAGCATTGTTATAATTTAGCTATTGAAAAATAGCAGATCTACAAGCTCATAGCGCGCCACCGAGTGGCGCGCTATGAACTTGTAGGTCTGCTATTTTTGAAAAATCGTGAAAATAAAATTTAAACATTTTTTTTTATTTATTTTTTTTTAAATAATTTGGGGACCCCCCAAAATAATTTGGCGACCCCCCGAGGGGTCGCGACCCACGGGTTGAGAACCCCTGCTATACTTTACTTGAGTACTTTCACTCCACTACATTTCAAAGACAAAATATTTTAGGCCTACAGTACTTTTGACCAATAGGAGTTGGAACAGTGGTGAACATGTAATCCCTGGACTTAATTGGCCTGGCAGAGATAATAAAATGCATACAAATGTTCGCATTATTCTTCATGGGGCAACCGTCACAGTTCTGTTCACCTCACCAATCAGTGGCGTGCACAGATAGACACTAGGGGGTGCTAGAGCACCCCCTGCCCTTTTGGCAATGTGCCCTTTTGAAAAAAAAAAAAAAACTTTTTCTTTTAAAAAAATAGCAGACTTACAAGCTCGTAGCACGCCACTCGGTGGCGCGCTATGAGCTTGTAGATCTGCTATTTTTCAATAGCTAAAGCATAACATAATGCTAACACCAAAAGGGGTTCCCGCCCAAAATGGATTAAGGCAACCGGCCGGTTCCACGCGCTGCACAAGGTGCCCTTTTTTAACTTGAGCACCTGCCCCTCTAAATGTCTGTGCACGCCACTGTCACCAATGTTCACACATCTCATGTCCATGTGTACAGTATATGCGCACGCCCCCACACACGTACGTGTACGACCTTACACGCCAGCTATCTGATAGAGGACATCAAAGGGCAGAGTGGTGCAGAGGCAATCATGTGGTACAAGTAGGTGCACATGCATGAGCACACATGTACCATCGTCCATCTGTCCCATTAGCCACCGAACACTAAACACTTCTGCTTCAGATACAGTGATGTGTGAAAACAAACTGGAGGCGGGGCCAGCTCAGTTGAGTGACCCAAGCGGTAAACAAACTGGAGGCGGGGCCAGCTCAGTTGAGTGACCCAAGCGGTAATAAGGCATTGCGAGCTTTTGTACAATGGCTATTTGTGAAGGGATTTTTTTTTTTTTCACTTAATTTTTATTGAAGAAAGAACAGACAAAAAACCAAAAACCAAAAGACAAGACAGAAAAAAAGGACAAAAAAAAAGAAGACAAAAAAGAAAGAAAAAAAAAGACAAAGCTGCATTTTTCACATTACAAGTGAAGGGATTTTTTAATATCTATTATTATCTTTTTCAGTCTGCCATCTGTCGTCACCCAGGAGGATGCGTGCACGCAACCTCGCCCTTTAGGGCAAGGTCGCTTCTCGCCCTCAGGGCATCGTACTGGTTATTATTAGTCTGGTTGTCCAAAGGGCAACCAGACTATAGTCACACTTTATTATTATTTTTCTGGAGTAACCTACCTAACTTCCACTGTGATTGGCCAAGCTTTGCATAACGTTTGTAGTAGCTAATTGGCTGTTGTTGGTTATGTAACCAATCTATGTTTTACAATCGTTTATAAAGACATAAATTCCCTTGCAGGGGCAAGAAGACCCCTGTGTAAGCGACAGATTCGACTGAGAGCCTGCCATCGTGCAACGTCCAGCTTTTCACCAGAGGAGAAAAACCTTTTTCCCAAAATGAGTTAATAGCACATGCAGACACTTGACATATTAGAGCATGTCTGAAATAAGTGTCAGAGCTGAAATCGTAAATATGAAATAAATGCTTAAACATGTAGCTAGTTGTAATGTTAGAGACCACAGAAGACATGTAAATATGAAATAAATGCTTAAACATGTAGCCAGGTGTAATGTTAGACCACAGAAGTGAACCTTTCAAGCCTGTTTTCTCAACTCGCTGTTTTTTTAAGACATTCCTCTATAAGCCATATCTCCAAAACTGGTGGGTCAAACTGAACAACCAATATCAATTTGACATGAAACAACTCAAATTTTAAAAAAATCCAATGGCAGTCCCTCAGTCAAATTTAGTCACATAGGTGATGGTGGACGTGACATCATCGTGACATCATCAGGGATGAAGCACGTGACATCACATGACATCATTAATATTGGCCAGCAACTCTACATCTGACCTCAAACCTCAAACCCTTAGATCTCCATATATGGAGCTGACCTGTTCTGACATTCCAGATGTTGATCCTTCCCCATCCATCCTTCCTCTTCGATGTCTCCCTTTTGACTTATACCTGTCCATTTAAACTCTAGACGGGCCTGCCCCAAAGTTATTAGTGCAGCCGTGCCCGGCAGCCAGAGAAAACTAGAGTTCTTAACAGGCCCGGAAATTAAGATCTTACCCCCCATGCCAAAGTGCCAGCGCTCGCCCAGCAGTCTGCTGTCACCCAGGCAGATATGTTGATCTGATCCCCCATTCCAAAGCGCCAGCGCTTGCCCAGCAGTCTGCTGTCACCCATGACATATAGCGGATGTTATTGTCTTATTTTTTGTTGCGCAAAACCTCCGTTTTTTTTAGCAAGAAGGAGAAGGAGGCCGAAACGGAGCTTTTAAAACGGTGTGCAGACCAGCTTTCTCCTTCCTTTTCAGTGTATTTCTTTTGTTCGAGCTCCCGTTGAATTTACTGGGATGTGCGTGTACCTCCTGACCACTAAGGTTGTTTTGAGCACCCGTCCATTAGCTGTTTTTGGATGAAAATGGAGAAGAAAAAAACATACGAGCTAATGGATGCATTAGGTCAGGTGAGTCATATCTTTGGACATGGATGGACAGCATCCACTCAAGAGAGTCAAGACCCAGAAATAGCTAAAAACCTGATGGTTTGTGATAGAGGAAATGCACTCAGAGCTGTATGCTGATGTGCCACTGACGGAAGCTTGCGTCACTCGCCCCATTACTAACATCGTCCCCAACCCTAACCGCACGGAAAGCCATGTGTCGCCATCGAAATTATGAGTGGATCCCCTTTTCTCTATGGCTCAAAACAGCTGGAATGACAAAATATTGTTCTATAAGCCTTCTATGGTATAAGTACAATACACTACTGTGTGACTTACTTAATGAATCAATTAGCAGCTTATTCTCAATTTCATATATTTATTTACTTGTTTGAACAGTGTGTTGTGGCGATCTGACTGACTGGAGCCAAATGGTTTTCCATAGCCTATAGCTTCTGATTGATGATTATTCATTAACAAATTAACTGCTCCTGGCGGAACGTTCCGTCAGAAGGAATCCAACCGGCAACTGCTTCTGGCGTAACGTTCCGTCTGATAAGCTTTATTATTGATATCAAACCGGATCGCCGATTTTTTTTTTTTTTTTCTTTCAGTACCATGAATGCTTAATGGGAGACCGGCTGCCTGGAGATGTGGAGGAGGAGGAGGAGGAGGAGGAGGAGGAGGAGGAAGAGGAGGAGGAGGAGGAGGAGGAGGAAGTTTGTCCGTTCATTCGTTTAGGCCTACACAGGCAATTTGGACATCAGCCAAGAAGTGGTATCATCGTCCAGTTCAATTAGGCCGCTGACTCCATGTGGTGACTTGAATATTGTGCATGGCATCGATGATGTGTTCAACAGTCTGTGGTTTTCCGCATTCGCAGAGATCAGTGGCAGACACTCCAGTGTGCAGGTAGAGTTTGGTCTTAGCTACTCCAGAGCGAAGTCTGTTGAGGTTGACCCTGTGGCAAGTCGCACCTAGGAGGGTTGGTTGAAGGAGGAAGGAGGTTGAAGGAGGAAGTTGAAGAGGCGGAAGAACAGCTGGAGGAGAGAGTGATGGAGGGAATGAAGCGGTCTGGAACAAGGAGAGTCACTGGCCACGAGTCCACTACTCAGTGTAGCAGATGGCAAACGGGCCTTGTACAGTCACACACCGTCCACGAGAGAGAGGAGACGGGCCTGGTACAGTCACACACCGTCCACGAGAGAGAGGAGACGGGCCTGGTACAGTCACACACCGTCCACGAGAGAGAGGAGACGGGCCTGGTACAGTCACACACCGTCCACGAGAGAGAGGAGACGGGCCTGGTACAGTCACACACCGTCCACGAGAGAGAGGCGAGAGCAGGCTCATTAACACATTCAGGCCTGACGTCGAAATAAAAAAACGTTTGCTCTGAAAGAATATATATTCAAAGATTTGTGCCGCATTTTCACGATTTTTCAAAAATAGCAGACCTACAAGCTCGTAGCGCGCCACTCGGTGGCGCGCTATGAGCTTGTAGATCTGCTATTTTTCAATAGCTAAAGTATAACATAATGCTTAGTTAAAACACCAAAAGAGGATCCCGCCCAGAATGGGTTAACACATCACCATCCAAAAACGCCCTGCTACTGTATATGTCTAGCTGACTCTAGCACCCGTTATATATCTGAACCTCAAACGTCAATAGGAAATCAAATTTGTTCAGCGACAAACCGAGTGAGTAAAATAACAGTTGCTGGGCTGGTCCTTCTAAGGAAAACGGACAGAACACATGTGTTGCAGCCTTGATATTATAATGCAAACACTGTATTCAAATCATCACATACTGTACCCACATAAACTCACTGCTTTGCAGAGATACACAAACTCCTGCAGCACCTCCAAGGACAAGGAGAGCACCACAGCTACAAGAAGACAATGATATAAAATGAATAACACGTTAAATACACACAAAGCGGCAATGCATAGAATATATCTCTGTTGTCGGGAAGAAACCACCTAACTCCAAAATGTTAATTTTTCTGAAAATGAAAAATCTCTCGGGAAAATTGTGCCTTCAATTTTGACACGCCCACCAGAGCCGGAAGAGTTAATTATGTCTATGAGGTGCAGTAGGTGCACCATTCGCCTGGATTCCCACACGACTGATATGGAATCAAGCAACTTAAAAACGACTAGGGTGCCAGAGTAGGCCTCGATGTGAGCATAACCCCCAGAACTGTTTCCTTTAACTAGACCTGAGTTGAGCTTGTAATGAACGGCAGCATGACAAGCAGTGAGTCTGTGAAAGTGAATCCTATAATGAGTGAGGAACAGAATGAGAGTTCATTAGTGGAACTGCCTGGGAGCGCCGGCCCTAAACTATTGTAATGAGCTGTTATACCCAGCTGCTTCCTTCATGCAGGTGAGTGTGGAAATCATTTGTAAATAGGCTACCACATCCCTCAGCTCTCTCTGACTTTCAACTCATGTTCATCTCGGTTGACAGTCAGTGATCTCCCAAAGCATGGGAAGAGTATCATTTTGGAGTATCACAATGTTTGACCAGTTTTTATAGTTTGTTGATTACTTTTGATGCCTTTTTCTACAAAGCGGGGTGCTATGAGCTATAGTTCCAAACATTGGAACTATCCCATTGAGACAAAGCGGGGTGCTATGGGCTATAGTTCCAAACATTGGAACTATCCCATTGAGACAAAGCGGGGTGCTATGGGCTATAGTTCCAAACATTGGAACTATCCCATTGAGACAAAGCGGGGTGCTATGGGCTATAGTTCCAAACATTGGAACTATCCCATTGAGACAAAGCGGGGTGCTATGGACTATAGTTCGAAACATTGGAACTATCCCATTGAGACAAAGCGGGGTGCTATGGGCTATAGTTCCAAACATTGGAACTATCCCATTGAGACAAAGCGGAGTGCTATGGGCTATAGTTCCAAACATTGGAACTATCCCATTGAGATAGAATGAGCACTTCCGCATTCCATTATTACAATGGGCGTCAACGTCCACTCTCATACTAGATCACGCTGCTGGGGGCGAACTCGTAAAACATCACCAAGATTTGGTGACTAGTTTTTAAATTTTGGCGTGGTGTTAGGTATGGGTATAAGGTTTTCAAAAAGCTGTGGAAACGTGTTGGGCACGCCTCCTAGTGGGCTGTTTGCACAGACTCGAATATTTGTATAGCTATGGTTGTAATGTAAACCAAAATAATTTATGAAATAGATTTTTCAATGGATTCTGTTACTATTGGGTGTGCTACTATCGTTTCAATGGATTCTGTTACTAGTGGGTGTGCTACTATCGTTTCAATGGATTCTGTTACTAGTGGGTGTGCTACTATCGTTTCAATGGATTCTGTTACTAGTGGGTGTGCTACTATCGTTTCAATGGATTCTGTTACTAGTGGGTGTGCTACTATCGTTTCAATGGATTCTGTTACTAGTGGGTGTGCTACTATCGTTTCAATGGATTCTGTTACTAGTGGGTGTGCTACTATCGTTTCAATGGATTCTGTTACTAGTGGGTGTGCTACTATCGTTTCAATGGATTCTGTTACTAGTGGGTGTGCTACTATCGTTTCAATGGATTCTGTTACTAGTGGGTGTGCTACTATCGTTTCAATGGATTCTGTTACTATTGGGTGTGCTACTATCGTTTCAATGGATTATGTTACTATTGTGTTTCCATGGAGGACCTGACGGTCATTGATGACGGTGTGTTTCCATGGAGGACCTGACGGTCATTGATGACGGTGTGTTTCCATGGAGGACCTGACGGTGTGTTTCCATGGAGGACCTGACGGTGTGTTTCCATGGAGGACCTGCCGGTCATTGATGACGGTGTGTTTCCATGGAGGACCTGACGGTCATTGATGACGGTGTGTTTCCATGGAGGACCTGACGGTGTGTTTCCATGGAGGACCTGACGGTCATTGATGACGGTGTGTTTCCATGGAGGACCTGACGGTGTGTTTCCATGGAGGACCTGACGGTCATTGATGACGGTGTGTTTCCATGGAGGACCTGACGGTCATTGATGACGGTGTGTTTCCATGGAGGACCTGACGGTCATTGATGACGGTGTGTTTCCATGGAGGACCTGACGGTGTGTTTCCATGGAGGACCTGACGGTCATTGATGACGGTGTGTTTCCATGGAGGACCTGACGGTGTGTTTCCATGAAGGACCTGACGGTGTGTTTCCATGGAGGACCTGACGGTCATTGATGACGGTGTGTTTCCATGGAGGACCTGACGGTCATTGATGACGGTGTGTTTCCATGGAGGACCTGACGGTGTGTTTCCATGAAGGACCTGACGGTGTGTTTCCATGGAGGACCTGACGGTCATTGATGACGGTGTGTTTCCATGGAGGACCTGACGGTGTGTTTCCTTGGAGGACCTGACGGTGTGTTTCCTTGGAGGACCTGACGGTCATTGATGACGGTGTGTTTCCTTGGAGGACCTGACGGTGTGTTTCCTTGGAGGACCTGACGGTCATTGATGACGGTGTGTTTCCATGGAGGACCTGCCGGTCATTGATGACGGTGTGTTTCCATGGAGGACCTGACGGTGTGTTTCCATGGAGGACCTGACGGTGTGTTTCCATGGAGGACCTGCCGGTCATTGATGACGGTGTGTTTCCATGGAGGACCTGACGGTGTGTTTCCATGGAGGACCTGACGGTGTGTTTCCATGGAGGACCTGACGGTCATTGATGACGGTGTGTTTCCATGGAGGACCTGACGGTGTGTTTCCATGGAGGACCTGACGGTGTGTTTCCATGGAGGACCTGACGGTCATTGATGACGGTGTGTTTCCATGGAGGACCTGACGGTGTGTTTCCTTGGAGGACCTGACGGTCATTGATGACGGTGTGTTTCCATGGAGGACCTGACGGTCATTGATGACGGTGTGTTTCCATGGAGGACCTGCCGGTCATTGATGACGGTGTGTTTCCATGGAGGACCTGACGGTGTGTTTCCATGGAGGACCTGACGGTGTGTTTCCATGGAGGACCTGCCGGTCATTGATGACGGTGTGTTTCCATGGAGGACCTGACGGTGTGTTTCCATGGAGGACCTGACGGTGTGTTTCCATGGAGGACCTGACGGTCATTGATGACGGTGTGTTTCCATGGAGGACCTGACGGTGTGTTTCCATGGAGGACCTGACGGTGTGTTTCCATGGAGGACCTGACGGTCATTGATGACGGTGTGTTTCCATGGAGGACCTGACGGTGTGTTTCCTTGGAGGACCTGACGGTCATTGATGACGGTGTGTTTCCATGGAGGACCTGACGGTCATTGATGACGGTGTGTTTCCATGGAGGACCTGCCGGTCATTGATGACGGTGTGTTTCCATGGAGGACCTGACGGTGTGTTTCCATGGAGGACCTGACGGTGTGTTTCCATGGAGGACCTGCCGGTCATTGATGACGGTGTGTTTCCATGGAGGACCTGACGGTGTGTTTCCATGGAGGACCTGACGGTGTGTTTCCATGGAGGACCTGACGGTCATTGATGACGGTGTGTTTCCATGGAGGACCTGACGGTGTGTTTCCATGGAGGACCTGACGGTGTGTTTCCATGGAGGACCTGACGGTCATTGATGACGGTGTGTTTCCATGGAGGACCTGACGGTGTGTTTCCATGGAGGACCTGACGGTGTGTTTCCATGGAGGACCTGACGGTCATTGATGACGGTGTGTTTCCATGGAGGACCTGACGGTCATTGATGACGGTGTGTTTCCATGGAGGACCTGACGGTGTGTTTCCATGGAGGACCTGACGGTGTGTTTCCATGGAGGACCTGACGGTCATTGATGACGGTGTGTTTCCATGGAGGACCTGACGGTCATTGATGACGGTGTGTTTCCATGGAGGACCTGACGGTGTGTTTCCATGGAGGACCTGACGGTGTGTTTCCATGGAGGACCTGACGGTCATTGATGACGGTGTGTTTCCATGGAGGACCTGACGGTGTGTTTCCATGGAGGACCTGACGGTGTGTTTCCATGGAGGACCTGACGGTGTGTTTCCATGGAGGACCTGACGGTCATTGATGACGGTGTGTTTCCATGGAGGACCTGACGGTCATTGATGACGGTGTGTTTCCATGGAGGACCTGACGGTCATTGACTATTCATTGTTGCTGATCAGTTTACTGCCATGCTGACTGCTGGCCTGGCTCCGTTGTTACCGCGCCGGGCCGGCTAATGTCTTTGTTCCATGTAACACAAAACCACCCGGCTCCCCCCCCCCCCCCCCCCGCACGCACACATACTGTATGCACACACTTAAGTACTGTAGCTACATTTACTCAAGTATTGTAAGTAGAACTTTGAGGTACTTTTACTGTTACTTGAGAATTTCAGTTTTCCATTTTACTTTTGTAAATTATTTGCAAACTTTAGTTACTCTACTTTGTCTATTTGAAAAAATAGCTGATTAGCTATTGAAAAAAATAATAATAAAAAAATAATAATAATAACAATAATAATAATAATAATAGTAATAATAATAATAAAAAAAAAAAAATTAGTACTTTTACTTTGGTACTGTAAGTATATATTTCATTTGTACTTTAACACCAATACTTTTACTTCCAGTAAGTGAAATATTGCAGTACTGTTTCCACCACTGCGCACACACACACTGACACACGTAGGCACGCACACACACAATACACACACATACGCACACATGCACACACACACTGACACACGTAGGCACTCACATGCACAATACACACACATACGCATACACACACACACACACACACACTGACACACTCAGGCACGCACACGCACAATACACACACATACGCACACATGCACACACACACGCATGCATGCAGGCACGCACACACACACACACACACACACACACACACACACACACACACACACACACACACACACACACACACACACACACACACACACACACACACACACACACACGCTTGCACTAGGACAGTCGAAGGTCGTCAAAGGTAACATATCATCTTGGATTTCACAAACAACAGCTGATACCCTCAACAGTGAGTGCGTTAAAAGCCACCATATAAATCTCAGCGTAGCGCGAAGGGAGCAGTCAGTGTTAGGAAGCCATTTGGCTGCAGGTGGACATGATTCTTTCTGATGGGGGAAAGGCCTTTGAAGGCAGACGGGCAGAGCAGGAGATTGTGATGAATCTGTTCCGCAGGGGAGCGCTTGGTAGAGAGAGAGGAGGAGGCTGGCTGAGTTCATCCCCACAGGGGAGCGCTTGGTAGAGAGAGAGGAGAGAGGGGAGCGCTTGGTAGAGAGAGAGGAGAGAGGGGAGCGCTTGGTAGAGAGAGAGGAGAGAGGGGAGCGCTTGGTAGAGAGAGAGGAGAGAGGGGAGCGCTTGGTAGAGAGAGAGGAGAGAGGGGAGCGCTTGGTAGAGAGAGAGGAGGCTGGCTGAGTTCATCCATCAGGGGAGCGCTTGGTAGAGAGAGAGGAGGAGGAGGCTAGCTGAGTTCATCCCCACAAACACAGGAAATAACCTGAAAATAATGGGCTTTTTTTTCCTAACTGTTGTTAGCCTTTATTACCCTGGTGGTCCCCAAACGGTCTTTTATTACCCTGGTGGGTAATTACCCTGGTGGGTAATAAAGGTGGCACCACCGGGGTAGGTGGTCCCCAAACGGTCCTTTATTACCCTGGTGGGTAATAAAGGTGGTACCACCGGGGTAGGTGGTCCCCAAACGGGTAATAAAGGTGGTACCATCGGGGTAGGTGGTCCCCAGACGGTGTGCAGAGGCACACTGGAATGCCCTGATGAGACACGTCCATGTGTGCCTTGGGATTTTGCGACAGCTATACATTATTGTT
Source organism: Electrona antarctica (assembly GCF_951216825.1). Taxonomy (NCBI): domain Eukaryota; kingdom Metazoa; phylum Chordata; class Actinopteri; order Myctophiformes; family Myctophidae; genus Electrona; species Electrona antarctica. The sequence goes on along the minus strand of NC_136810.1, from coordinate 2,790,598 downwards.
GTAGCAATATATACTCTATTACAAATATACAAAGGACGGGAGTCTATTCGCTTAGGCCTGACGTCAAAATAAAATAAAAAAGTCTTCTGAAAGAATATATACTCAAAGACGCGTGCCGCATTTTCACGATTTTTCAAAAATAGCAGACCTACAAGCTCGTAGCGCGCCACTCTGAGCTTGTAGATCTGCTATTTTTCAATAGCTAAAGTATAACATAATGCTTAGTTAAAACACCAAAAGGGGTTCCCGTCCAGAATGGGTTAAGCATTTCTATACACAAATCACACCTCATTCCCTCAACAAAGCAGCCCGTTTACTTCATACTGTATAAGGCTCCCAGACAGTCCTCTATAGTTTAGAGTCTTTGCTCAAACTTTTAATTTAAACTGAATGTTAAAGTGAAATTCATGTGTGCACGACTCTAAAACTGAGTTCCTTAAAAAGCGGAGCCATTAATGCCAAGTTTAACTGCAACTAGAAAAAGTGCCCTTCTGGGCACAGGTCTCCACCAGGAAGATTTGGAAGGCAATCTTAGCTAATCAGTGTAGAATCTAAGAAATCCAACAGGCTCGTCTTGATCACATGACTACAGAGATCATGTGTACCGATTTGTGTGAGATTTGGATGAAATCTGTGCGACTAACATAAACAATGTGTTTTGCAGAAATCGGCCTCATGGTGGCGCTATAACCGGCAGATGTGGAGGGATGCATGTTTTTCCATGGCCTCTAGGGAGTGCACATACATAAGTTGTCGATGCAGTTATAGGTAAAAACAGGAATTGGCCTGTTATAGCGCCACCGTGAGGCTGATTTGGGAAAGAAATAGTGGCATGTCGTCCTCGGCCTAGTGGAAATGTGCGTGTATAATTTCATGGAAATTGCACACTGTGTTTGTGATTTGTGGCATTTTGTTCGAAACGGACCAATCATGTGAGCTTTGGAAGCCAATCTTAGCCAATCAGGATGGAAGATGGGAAATGGTGCAGATCCGTGTTGATCACATGACTATGGAGATAGTGTATACCGAATTGTGTGATGTATGGATACAATGTGTATGAGTTATCTACAGAAATGTGTTTTGCCTAAATCGGCCTCATGGTGGCGCTATAACAGGCCGTTGAGGAATATTTGGGGCAGAGGTTCGTCGTTGGCATCCAGGGAGTGTGTGTGCAAAGTTTGGCATGGATCGGGCCAACGGTGCCGGAGATTAGCTGATAACGGACGGACGGAAGGACGGAAGGAAGGAAGGACACACACACACACACACACACACACACACGGACGGAGTGCAAAACATACTCTCTCCCCATGCCTTCGGCCTGGTGGAGACAATAAATGGTTAAATCTGTTCCAGACTGATATTTTAACATAAAACAACAGAAACTATTTTAAACAATGTGGTGTGAGTATTCAGTGGTATCAGTAGTACTATAGCATAGTGAAGGGGTCATCACACTTGCCCTAAAAAAGTGTGAATACCACACGATAGCAAGAATATACTGTAATCACCTTTCTTATTGGACCATTTAAATCAGGGGTTCTCAATCTTAGAGTATATATGAATAGAGACGGCACCCGGAGGAAACCCTGAGGCGAAATGGACATAGTGGCCGAATTTGGTATTGCAGTTTGGACCCAAACACGCTGGTCCGCTGACTATCATTGCGCACGTTCATGATGACACGTGAACGCTGTTTCACACGTGAACGCGTGCAATGATAGTCAACGGCAGCGCGTTCATGTGTTTTGGGTCCAATCCATCCCAGAATGCACTCTGTTCCTACCCGGAAGGAGCTTTTGAGCAACTTAATGCAAGTGGATGGGAGGAGAAATCCGGTGCCGTCTCTATTAATATATACTCTAAGTTCTCAACGTTTTTGGCTGGGGACCCCCGGAAATGCTTTGGCCATGTCTCCCCCCCTCCCCACCCCCAATACAAACTGACTGCAAAAATAACCTTAATATTAGAGAAAATATATCATAAATGAATACTGAAACCAGATCTAATCATTAAGGAAAGTTTATGCATGTACTCTATGTGTACTATTATGTAAACTCTTCATTTCCATTTTCCATCCAGCCATTCAGTTGCACAAAAAAAAGAGCTGAACAAAAGGACAAACATATATGGCAAACATATGCAGCCTTTATGTATGTATATGCAACCACACACCCACAAACGTGCACTGCAGTTCAATGCTACACACACCCACACACGTGCACTGCAGTTTAATGCTACACGCACCCACACACGTGCACTGCAGTTCAATGCTACATACACAAAGCGTCATACATAAATGCATACTGCATCGATGCAGTAACATCTCCATCCAGAGAATGATATAAAGGTCATTGTAGTGTTTTATTTTTAGCTGTCTGTTCTCAGCTGCATTACCGTGTTGCTTTGCATTTGCTTTACATTGGGTCAGTGATGATGTGTGCATATACGGGCGGTGGGTGACTCTCTCTCTCTCTCTCTCTCTCTCTGCCTCTCTCTCTCTCTCTCTCTCTCTCTCTCTCTCTCTCTCTCTCTCTCTCTCTCTCTCTCTCTCTGCGTTGTTTGATGTCCAGATGGTAGAGGAGGCTGAAACAAACATCCAGAACAGAACACGCGCGTCTATGTACCTACTAGTCTGGGTGCTGGATCAAATAAAAGTCACAAATCAAGAAATGAAAGGAATCCGCTCCCGGAAATTAGGTAAAATAAATTTCTGGGAGCAGAAAATGGTTGAAACAGAAAGGATTCCTTTCATTTCTTGATTGATGTCCAGATGGGACTGCTATAACCTCTGAGAAGGGAACCCGCACACTCATATGCTCCAAAAGATACATTTATTGACGCCGTTTCGAGCCAAGGCTCTGACCAGATGAAGTGATATTTAATATTATATATTTAAAAGTGATATTTAAAGTGATATTAAAGGGGCATTCCACTCATTTTCAACATTTTACTATGTCATTAATATACCTTAGAGCTGTTGTGTGGAAATAATAAAAAAGTCCCCCGCATTCTGTGTTTACTAGAACTAGAGGTCTGAAAAAAATCATTAACATGGTGAAACACATCTTGATGATGTCATCAAGATGTGTTTCACCATGTTAATTTAAAGGTATATTCAGTGAAATCACTGAATATACCTTTAAAAACAAAAAAACTTTCAAAGATGTCTTTCAGAGATGTTCTCAGCTTATTCAGACTGGTGGAAACGTACTTATTTAGTGGAAACATACTTATTTAATATATAACTGCATGCGCAAAAAGCATGGAATGCGGATGTGTATATTACAGGAAACTCCCGTTAAACTTTCCAACAAATTCCGGTAAACTCCCGAATTGTACCATCACACCTGTATATTACCGTATAGTAACTGTATATGTACCATCACACCTGTATATTACCGTATATTAACTGTATATGTACCATCACACCTGTATATTACCGTATATTAACTGTATATGTACCATCACACCTGTATATTACCGTATATTAACTGTATATGTACCATCACACCTGTATATTACCGTATATTAACTGTATATGTACCATCCCACCTGTATATTACCGTATATTAACTGTATATGCTGCTAAACTTGAGGTTTATGGGCAAAATCTAGTGCCCATAATTGCCCATTAACTCCTCTTTCCACGCAGTTATGCCTATATATCGCTGCTCCATATAGGACTGCAGAGCGGCCTTCATCAATCATGCTTCCTAGTCAGTGTCAGGGGTAATTAAGACGGCTCTGCAATGTTCTAATACTTAATTTATGTTGTGTCTTGATGACAGTGTTTCCCGGAGAAGATCCCAGTGATCGAAACGTTGAATTAATAAACCAGTGAAGCTGAATTATTCCTTACCAGTGTCGTGGACTCCATGTCTTCCTCTCTGTGACAGAGTCCCTGGAACACACTGAACCAAACGTCTCTTTATGTCTCCTTATGTCTCCTTACGTCTCCTTATGTCTTCCTCTCGATGACAGAGTCCCTGGAACACACTGAGGCCCCTTTTCCACCGGTTGGTTCTCAATGGGAACCGGTTCAGTTCTTTTTGGTTTTTAGTCCATGAGCCAGAGCTCCAAATTTAGAACGTTAATTATGAATTGTATGTGCAAAACCATACTATTAGATTTGTATCAACATGAAACTTCCCCAATTGAGTACTTACACAAAGACAATGATTTATTGTATTGTATGCAAATGAGGCATTATGCAAAATAATCAAAAATATGAAAAAGCTACTACTGTGGAAGGGTTATCATGTATTAATTTACTTGTATTGATCCTATAAACAATGTAATATAGGTTTAGTTTTCCCACCAATTTTGGAGCTCTGGCTCATGGACTAAGAACCAAAAAGAACTGAACCGGTTCCCATTGGGAACCAACCGGTGGAAAAGGGGTCTGAATGAAACGTCTCTTTTGGGTCTCGAGCTGAAAAAAACGTTCCAGAACTTCTATTTCCTAAAACAAGGTGTGAGACTGGGCTGAGACTATAACAGACCGAAGCAGCTTTCTCCTCTCCTTTTAATCCATTTAGGCCTGACGTCGAAATTTAAAACAAAAAGTCTTCTAAATCCTGACAGTTTTCTGAAATACCTCATGTTTCTATATCAGTGGTGCTCAATATTTCATGTCAAGGACCCCAAAAATGATATGTATTTGGCCACCGACCCCCATCTGAAAAGATGTTGTTCCAGGGACCTCTCAGAAGCAAAGATTTGAGTTAAAAACATTTGCTCTGAAAGAATAAACATTGAAAGGTTTGAGCCACATTTTCAAGATTTAAAAAAAATAGCAGACCTACAAGCTCGTAGCGCGCCACTCGGTGGCGCGCTATGAGCTTGTAGATCTGCTATTTTTCAATAGCTAAAGTATAACGTTATAATGCTTAACATCACATATACGCGTATAAATTATATATCTTTATATGAATGTGAATAACGTGCTTACTACTGTATATCCCTGCATGCTTTTTCTCCTGCACCAAGTGGGAGTACATACATTATGAATCCCCCAGCAGCAGCAATGCACCTTTAGAGAGCATGCATGGCACGCGCGAGGCAGGAGGATCCGTTGCATAGGAGATGATGTGTGTTACAGTGGGACCGTCTGGATGGATGGATGCTGCCGGCAGATAATGTCCTTTGTTCCATAAAACATGACACCTTCTGAGTCGTAGAGAGAGAGAGAGAGAGACCTTCTGAGTTGTAGAGAGAGAGAGAGAGAGACCTTCTGAGTTGTAGAGAGAGAGAGAGAGAGAGAGAGAGAGAGAGAGAGACCTTCTGAGTTGTAGAGAGAGAGAGAGAGAGAGAGAGAGAGAGAGAGAGAGAGAGAGAGAGAGAGAGAGAGAGACCTTCTGAGTTGTAGAGAGAGAGAGAGAGAGAGAGAGAGACCTTCTGAGTTGTAGAGAGAGAGAGAGAGACCTTCTGAGTTGTAGAGAGAGAGAGAGAGAGAGAGAGAGAGAGAGACCTTCTGAGTCGTAGAGAGAGAGAGAGAGAGAGAGAGAGAGACCATCTGAGTTGTAGAGAGAGAGAGAGAGAGAGAGACCTTCTGAGTCGTAGAGAGAGAGAGAGAGAACTTCTGAGTCGTAGAGAGAGAGAGAGAGAGAGAGAGACCTTCTGAGTCGTAGAGAGAGAGAGAGAGACCTTCTGAGTCGTAGAGAGAGAGAGAGAGAGAGACCTTCTGAGTTGTAGAGAGAGAGAGAGAGAGTTCTATGATCTGTGGGGGAGAAACGACTGCGAAGCCTGAGCAGTATGCATGAAGCGGCCTCAAAGCCACAAGTCTAAAAAAAACACATACAGGGAACTTGTAACATGTAACAGTTTGCTATTTTCATGCAATAGTCAAGTCCCTTTCTTCTGTTGTTATGTCTGTGTATACTGTATAGGTACGGGGAGACTGAGGTGACCCCATTAGGACTTGAACCAACTTATATAAAAGTTACAAAACGTTGGTGGAAAAGCGAGGCTTTGCTTGTATTTATTTATTCATGTGTTTATACTCGCAGATCTATGCAAGGCTGTCAGTTTTCTGCCACATGCATGCGCAGTGTATTTCTCCCTCGCCTCTCTCAATTTACAATTTAAAATTTAGGCATTTAGCAGACGCTCTTAATCCAGAGCGACTTACATTAAGCAATAACAAGAGCATGGCATACATCACATATATAAAAAGTAGTTATCATGAATCATGCGTAAACTAAGAACGTAACAGTGGAGTATCTATGTGAACTACATACTACATACTATACTATATGATATATTATACATGTGTACTATAAAGTGCTATGACTACATAAAGTGCAATTCTAGAGCTGTCTACGTAACAAGCTATAAGTCTGTTTAAAATACTATCTAAGTTTACATAATGTGCTATCTAAGGGGCTAGGCTAGGGCAAGTGCTACGGGCCATGGTGGAGTCTGAAGATGTGGGTTTTCAGACTACGGCGGAAGATTGGGAATGAGGCTGCAGTTCTGACTGTGATGGGAAGTGCATTACATAGTTTTGGAGCCAGAAGGGAGAAGAGTTTGGGACGTGTGGAGCGTTGTCCCGGCGTTTTTAGTGAAGGTACCTCCAGCTTCCCTGCATTGGCTGATCTGAGTGCGCGGGAGGGTTTGTAGGGTACGATCATACTTGTGAGATATGGGGGAGCCAGATGGTTGCTTTGAATGCCAGCATCAGAGTTTTGTATTCTGTGCGGGCAGCGACCGCTAGCCAATGGAGGGAGCGGAGAAGGGGGGAGACGTGTGAGAATTTTGGCTGGTTGCATTGCATTGCAGCCTGCCTTCTCTTTCGTGCCCTGCTGCTGTGGTGCCCTGACCTCCATTATACACGACTGGATGCAGGCCTGCTCTAGCTGCGGGCTGGGGACCAACACAGTTCCCTACTGCCTGCTGGGGACCAACACAGTTCTCTACTGCCTGCTGGGGACCATCCGACCATGACACTGCTAGGCTGCGTGCTGGGGTTCATGACACTGCTAGGCTGCGTGCTGGGGTTCATGACACTGCTAGGCTGCGTGCTGGGGATCATGACACTGCTATAGGCTGCGTGCTGGGGATCATGACACTGCTAGGCTGCGAGCTGGGGATCATGACACTGCTAGGCTGCGTGCTGGGGATCATGACACTACTATAGGCTGCGTGCTGGGGATCATGACACTGCTAGGCTGCGAGCTGGGGATCATGACACTGCTATAGGCTGCGAGCTGGGGATCATGACACTACTATAGGCTGCGTGCTGGGGATCATGACACTGCTAGGCTGCGTGCTGGGGATCATGACACTACTATAGGCTGCGTGCTGGGGATCATGACACTGCTAGGCTGCGAGCTGGGGATCATGACACTGCTATAGGCTGCGAGCTGGGGATCATGACACTACTATAGGCTGCGAGCTGGGGATCATGACACTGCTATAGGCTGCGAGCTGGGGATCATGACACTGCTATAGGCTGCGAGCTGGGGATCATGACACTGCTATAGGCTGCGAGCTGGGGATCATGACACTACTATAGGCTGCGTGCTGGGGATCATGACACTGCTAGGCTGCGAGCTGGGGATCATGACACTGCTAGGCATCATGACACTGCTATAGGCTGCATGCTGGGGATCATGACACTGCTATAGGCTGCGAGCTGGGGATCATGACACTGCTATAGGCTGCATGCTGGGGATCATGACACTACTATAGGCTGCGTGCTGGGGATCATGACACTGCTAGGCTGCGAGCTGGGGATCATGACACTGCTATAGGCTGCGAGCTGGGGATCATGACACTGCTATAGGCTGCGAGCTGGGGATCATGACACTACTATAGGCTGCGTGCTGGGGATCATGACACTGCTAGGCTGCGAGCTGGGGATCATGACACTGCTAGGCATCATGACACTGCTATAGGCTGCATGCTGGGGATCATGACACTGCTATAGGCTGCGTGCTGGGGATCATGACACTACTATAGGCTGCATGCTGGGGATCATGACACTGCTATAGGCTGCATGCTGGGGATCATGACACTGCTATAGGCTGCATGCTGGGGATCATGACACTGCTATAGGCTGCGTGCTGGGGATCATGACACTGCTATAGGCTGCGAGCTGGGGATCATGACACTGCTATAGGCTGCGTGCTGGGGATCATGACACTGCTATAGGCTGCGAGCTGGGGATCATGACACTGCTATAGGCTGCGAGCTGGGGATCATGACACTGCTATAGGCTGCGTGCTGGGGATCATGACACTGCTATAGGCTGCGTGCTGGGGATCATGACACTGCTAGGCTGCGTGCTGGGGATCATGACACTACTATAGGCTGCGTGCTGGGGATCATGACACTGCTAGGCTGCGAGCTGGGGATCATGACACTGCTATAGGCTGCGAGCTGGGGATCATGACACTACTATAGGCTGCGAGCTGGGGATCATGACACTGCTATAGGCTGCGAGCTGGGGATCATGACACTGCTATAGGCTGCGAGCTGGGGATCATGACACTGCTATAGGCTGCGAGCTGGGGATCATGACACTACTATAGGCTGCGTGCTGGGGATCATGACACTGCTAGGCTGCGAGCTGGGGATCATGACACTGCTAGGCATCATGACACTGCTATAGGCTGCATGCTGGGGATCATGACACTGCTATAGGCTGCGAGCTGGGGATCATGACACTGCTATAGGCTGCATGCTGGGGATCATGACACTACTATAGGCTGCATGCTGGGGATCATGACACTGCTAGGCTGCGTGCTGGGGATCATGACACTGCTATAGGCTGCGTGCTGGGGATCATGACACTGCTATAGGCTGCGAGCTGGGGATCATGACACTGCTATAGGCTGCGTGCTGGGGATCATGACACTGCTATAGGCTGCGAGCTGGGGATCATGACACTGCTATAGGCTGCGTGCTGGGGATCATGACACTACTATAGGCTGCGTGCTGGGGATCATGACACTGCTAGGCTGCGAGCTGGGGATCATGACACTGCTATAGGCTGCGTGCTGGGGATCATGACACTGCTATAGGCTGCGAGCTGGGGATCATGACACTGCTATAGGCTGCATGCTGGGGATCATGACACTGCTATAGGCTGCGAGCTGGGGATCATGACACTGCTATAGGCTGCGAGCTGGGGATCATGACACTGCTATAGGCTGCGAGCTGGGGATCATGACACTGCTATAGGCTGCGAGCTGGGGATCATGACACTACTATAGGCTGCGAGCTGGGGATCATGACACTGCTATAGGCTGCGAGCTGGAGACCATGACACTGCTATAGGCTGCGAGCTGGGGATCATGACACTGCTATAGGCTGCGTGCTGGGGATCATGACACTGCTATAGGCTGCGTGCTGGGGATCATGACACTGCTATAGGCTGCGAGCTGGGGATCATGACACTGCTAGGCTGCGAGCTGGGGATCATGACACTGCTATAGGCTGCGTGCTGGGGATCATGACACTACTATAGGCTGCGAGCTGGGGATCATGACACTACTATAGGCTGCGTGCTGGGGATCATGACACTACTATAGGCTGCGAGCTGGGGATCATGACACTACTATAGGCTGCGTGCTGGGGATCATGACACTACTATAGGCTGCGAGCTGGGGATCATGACACTACTATAGGCTGCGAGCTGGGGATCATGACACTACTATAGGCTGCGAGCTGGGGATCATGACACTACTATAGGCTGCGAGCTGGGGATCATGACACTACTATAGGCTGCGAGCTGGGGATCATGACACTGCTATAGGCTGCGAGCTGGGGATCATGACACTGCTATAGGCTGCATGCTGGGGATCATGACACTGCTATAGGCTGCGAGCTGGGGATCATGACACTACTATAGGCTGCATGCTGGGGATCATGACACTGCTATAGGCTGCGAGCTGGGGATCATGACACTGCTAGGCTGCGTGCTGGGGATCATGACACTACTATAGGCTGCGAGCTGGGGATCATGACACTACTATAGGCTGCGAGCTGGGGATCATGACACTGCTATAGGCTGCGAGCTGGGGATCATGACACTACTATAGGCTGCGAGCTGGGGATCATGACACTGCTAGGCTGCGAGCTGGAGACCATGACACTACTATAGGCTGCGAGCTGGGGATCATGACACTGCTATAGGCTGCGAGCTGGAGACCATGACACTACTATAGGCTGCGTGCTGGGGATCATGACACTACTATAGGCTGCGTGCTGGGGATCATGACACTGCTATAGGCTGCGTGCTGGGGATCATGACACTGCTAGGCTGCGAGCTGGGGATCATGACACTGCTATAGGCTGCGAGCTGGGGACTAACACAGTACCCTACTGCGTGCTGGGGACCATGACACTGCTGTGCTGCGTGCTGGGGACCAACACACCGCTATAGGCTGCACGCTGGGTGGGGACCATGAATGATACTGCTGTGATGCGGGCAGGGGACCTTCACACTGGATGTGCCCGTACGTCATTTCACATGCAGCTAAACACCTTTTAAATAAGTCGAGGGCCGGGCTGTGTTTCAACACACAGACACCGGTCACAAGGACGTCCCAGGCAAACAGCAAAAAAGTAATTTTCCTTAAAAAATCAATGGCCCTTAATAAATGCAAAGATGAAACTGCATGCATTAAAAACTGAAAATGCATTATTAAAGCTCATTTTCCTGTTCTATGATCCTCACCAAGTACTAGTGCTTTCATAGTAAAATGAGACGGTGAATCAAATCAGTTGCATTCATTTCTTATCATAAAGTCTTCTTAGGTAATATTATTTCATTACAGCCACACTGTCTCCACACAGAAGAGACACACAGGTTTGCCCTCTGCCTCCCACCTGGCTTGAAACCCCCTGTTTTCAGAGTCCACATTTCGTTTAGCCATTTTTGTGGAGAGGGGTAGCTGAAAGTTGACCACAGCAGGCGATACACTTCCACTGCTGATGAATAGTGAAGAGAAGACGCGGGCTCGTGCTTGAGGGCCCTCGATACGCACCAATGCACTCACAGTGCATTGTGGGACTTGTAGTAATAGACTGGGTATGCGTGTGACATCATCACCAAACCCGGAAGTTATGCAGGAACGCCTACTGAGTGGCAAAAAACGACTTTCTGGCCTTGACAGCCCGTACGTCCACACAGAAAAGTCCTATTTGATTGCATTAAACAACGTTAGACAATGTTAAACTCACTTTGCATGTTGCTTTGCCACTCGATGTACCATTCACTTTAAGCATGCGCATACCCTCTATATGGTGCATGCAATATACCAGAGGGCCAGTTCTAATACTAATGAAATATCATCCCGCGGGCCAAAGATAATTCATTCACGGGCCTGATCTGGCCCCCGGGCCTGATCTGGCTCCCGGGCCTTGAGTTTGACATAGCCTATATGTTTTAAATAATTTTAAGCCTATAGTTCAGACCAAAGATTTGCAATGAGACAAGGTCGTTTTAAGCCTACTGATTTATGCTTTGTTGACGAGGTTTGGAGAGTAACAGATCTACAAGCTCACATAAGGCATCTGTGTCGTATAAGACGGAGCATAAATTAAACAGTAGAATGCTGCAGAGAAACGTCTCAGTATGAATGATGCAGATCTAAAGTGCCATTTACAGAGGACTGATAGGCCTAAGTAAACCAATAAGTAAGTCATTTACCAACATCTTCACCGTGTCACAGATGACTTTGTTTAGAGTCTGCTGTTTTTCATGCAGAACACGTGGGCCTAAAGAAAATGAAGGACCCCAATGGAAACAAATCCATCCTTCTCTCTGTGGTTCAGAGACGTGGAGGATGACTACAAGGACATTGCAAAGGATCCAGACTTAAATTAACAGCTGTCTGAAGTGCATTTAAATAAATGAACAGCTGTCTGAAGTGCATTTTAAGATCTGGTGGCCAAACAAAATCAGAAATGAGGAACTCTGGAGCCAGGGGAGAAACAGACCTGGAGCCAGGGGAGAAACAGACCTGGAGCCAGGGGAGAAACAGACCTGGAGCCAGGGGAGAAACATCAGGAGCCAGGGGAGAAACAGATCAGGGGCCAGGGGAGAAACAGACCTGGAGCCAAGGGAGAAACATACCTGGAGCCAGGGGAGAAACAGACCTGGAGCCAAGGGAGAAACATACCTGGAGCCAGGGGAGAAACAGACCTGGAGCCAGGGGAGAAACAGACCTGGAGCCAGGGGAGAAACAGACCTGGAGCCAAGGGAGAAACATACCTGGAGCCAGGGGAGAAACAGACCTGGAGCCAGGGGAGAAACAGACCTGGAGCCAAGGGAGAAACAGACCTGGAGCCAGGGGAGAAACAGACCTGGAGCCAGGGGAGAAACAGACCTGGAGCCAGGGGAGAAACAGACCTGGAGCCAAGGGAGAAACATACCTGGAGCCAGGGGAGAAACAGACCTGGAGCCAGGGGAGAAACAGACCTGGAGCCAGGGGAGAAACAGACCTGGAGCCAGGGGAGAAACAGACCTGGAGCCAGGGGAGAAACAGACCTGGAGCCAGGGGAGAAACAGACCTGGAGCCAGGGGAGAAACAGACCTGGAGCCAGGGGAGAAACATACCTGGAGCCAGGGGAGAAACAGACCTGGAGCCAGGGGAGAAACATACCTGGATCCAGGGGAGAAACAGACCTGGAGCCAGGGGAGAAACAGACCTGGAGCCAGGGGAGAAACAGACCTGGAGCCAGGGGAGAAACAGACCTGGAGCCAGGGGAGAAACAGACCTGGAGCCAGGGGAGAAAAAGACCTGGAGCCAGGGGAGAAACAGACCTGGAGCCAGGGGAGAAACGGACCTGGAGCCAGGGAAGAAACGGACCTGGAGCCAGGGGAGAAACAGACCTGGAGCCAGGGGAGAAACAGACCTGGAGCCAGGGGAGAAACAGACCTGGAGCCAGGGGAGAAACAGACCTGGAGCCAGGGGAGAAACAGACCTGGAGCCAGGGGAGAAACAGATCAGGAGCCAGGGGAGAAACAGACCTGGAGCCAGGGGAGAAACAGATCAGGAGCCAGGGGAGAAACAGACCTGGAGCCAGGGGAGAAACAGACCTGGAGCCAGGGGATAAACAGACCTGGAGCCAGGGGCGAAACAGACCTGGAGCCAGGGGAGAAACAGACCTGGAGCCAGGGGAGAAACAGACCTGGAGCCAGGGGAGAAACAGACCTGGAGCCAGGGGAGAAACGGACCTGGAGCCAGGGGAGAAACAGACCTGGAGCCAGGGGAGAAACAGACCTGGAGCCAGGGGAGAAACGGACCTGGAGCCTGGGGAGAAACGGACCTGGAGCCAGGGGAGAAACGGACCTGGAGCCAGGGGAGAAACAGACCTGGAGCCAGGGGAAAAACAGACCTGGAGCCAGGGGAGAAACAGACCTGGAGCCAGGGGAGAAACAGACCTGGAGCCAGGGGAGAAACGGACCTGGAGCCATGGGAGAAACAGACCTGGAGCCAGGGGAGACAAAGTGGGGATGGATCGGTCACACCCTGGGGAAACCGGCAGCTAATAATAAGGGAAAATTTGCGAAATGTGTGGCAGTTCTGCAAAAGAAAATGCTTACCACTAGCTTTCTTCACAGATGTGTTCATAAAAGTGTCTACTATAACATATACATTTGTTCCAACCCAACTCCCTTGGGAAACGTTGTGACAGCTGCTGAAATATGGGGTACCATTATCATTATTACATACAGAAGGATGGTCTTCCTGCTTTCTTTGTCGCACCTCCAC
>NC_136810.1:2698318-2776668 GCF_951216825.1 Electrona antarctica | reverse complement strand
CACCGGTGCCATGGCGGACTTTGCATGGCAGGGGCGTCCTCTTCCCTGAGCCAAGCCTAAGCCTGACCGCATACCAAAAGGTAAGTTTTGCTGCAGGGTCATCAGCTGGATGTTTCGCCCCTTACCCAGAACATCTCCGGGGCAGTGAACAGGGACGTCTCCCTGACACCCCCTGCAGTGCAACTTATTTTGATGTTCCCCCCCAAGACTTGTCTCGTCGTCTTAGCGAGAGCCAGTGACTTGCTCTCTCTGCTTCCTCTGAGAGTTCTTTAGTGGCCTTGCTCAGTCTGGCTCCCCGTAGCCCCACGCCCTTGAGCAGGCGTGACGTGGAGCTACCAACGAAGCCTCTAGCTCCCACCTCCACCGTGACGTGGAGCTACCAACGAAGCCTCTAGCTCCCACCTCCACCGGGTGGAGCTACCAACGAAGCCTCTAGCTCCCACCTCCACCGGGTGGAGCTACCAACGAAGCCTCTAGCTCCCACCTCCACCGGGTGGAGCTACCAACGAAGCCTCTAGCTCCCACCTCCACCGTGACGTGGAGCTACCAACGAAGCCTCTAGCTCCCACCTCCACCGGGTGGAGCTACCAACGAAGCCTCTAGCTCCCACCTCCACCGGGTGGAGCTACCAACGAAGCCTCTAGCTCCCACCTCCACCGGGTGGAGCTACCAACGAAGCCTCTAGCTCCCACCTCCACCGGGTGGAGCTACCAACGAAGCCTCTAGCTCCCACCTCCACCGGGTGGAGCTACCAACGAAGCCTCTAGCTCCCACCTCCACCGGGTGGAGCTACCAACGAAGCCTCTAGCTCCCACCTCCACCGGGTACGTCCTCGCACTCCATCCACTTTCCCTGCACTCCGCAACCAGGTCTGCTTATTTTGCCATCTTTCTTTCGTAAGCAGCTTCCAGTCCCTCCTCCCATGTCAGTTCAATCAGCAGTACTGATTTCACTGCTGCAGACCACAGCAGGTGTCTGCAATCACATAGGAATTTGTTCCAATCCAACTCCCTTGGGACACTTTGTGACAGCTGCTGAAAGATGGGGTACCATTATCAACCAATATTTAAGGCAAAAATGTCCAAATTTCATTATACTTTAAGTAGCATGTGACATGTCGAACTAGGGGGTTTTCATGATTCTGAATCCATTGCAAGCATTAGTTTTTCACAAAAAACACAATACTTTGCCTAAGAATGATAGCCGTCATCACAAATGTGATGAGGTCAGCACATTTGGGCACATTAGGGCAAGTGGCTATGGCCGAATTTAGCCCAAGGAGTATGTTTGTGCAAAACTAATGCTTGGAATGGATTCAACATCATGAAGACCCCTAGTTTGACATTGCATTGCATGCTATTTAAAGCATAATAAAATGTTAATGGTACCCCAACTTTCAGAAGCTGTCACAAAGTTTCCCAAGGGAGTTGGGTTGGAACACATTTATATGTTATAGTAGACACTTTTATGAACACATTTGTGAAGAAAGCTATTGGTAAGCATTTATTTTGCAGATTTGCCACACATTTCGCTAATTTTCTCTAACTATAAGTACCACAAGCCATGCAGGCCCTGACTTGGAACCCCCACGGGAAGCAGAAGAGAGGGCCTAAAGGTGGTGAGGTGACCACCGAACTACAACATGACGCCACCGCTCCAGCCCTCTGTTTTTACTCACCACCGATCAACGTTATTTCAGCTCCGGTGGACAGCTCACCACCGGAGCGGTGGTGAGCTGTCCACCGAAAATCCAGACTATGAATGAGCCTTAAGAACACCTGGAGGCGAGACACTAAGGCTGAAGTGAGGAGACAGGGAACCAGCTGGGGAGAGGCCGACAGGACAGCCCTATGCTCCACTGGGAGAGACAGGGAACCAGCTGGGGAGAGGCCGACAGGACAGCCCTATGCTCCACTGGGAGAGACAGGGAACCAGCTGGGGAGAGGCCGACAGGACAGCCCTATGCTCCACTGGGAGAGGCAGACAGGACAGCCTGATGCTCCACTGGGAGGGAACCCGCTGGGGAGAGGCAGACAGGACAGCCCTATGCTCCACTGGGAGAGACAGGGAACCAGCTGGGGAGAGGCAGACAGGACAGCCCTATGCTCCACTGGGAGAGACAGGGAACCAGCTGGGGAGAGGCAGACAGGACAGCCCTATGCTCCACTGGGAGGGAACGAGCTGGGGAGAGGCAGACAGGACAGCCTGATGCTCCACTGGGAGGGAACCCGCTGGGGAGAGGCAGACAGGACAGCCCTATGCTCCACTGGGAGAGACAGGGAACCAGCTGGGGAGAGGCAGACAGGACAGCCCTATGCTCCACTGGGAGAGACAGGGAACCAGCTGGGGAGAGGCCGACAGGACAGCCCTACACTCCACTGGGAGAGAACCAGCTGGGGAGAGGCAGACAGGACAGCCCTACACTCCACTGGGAGAGACAGGGAACCAGCTGGGGAGAGGCCGACAGGACAGCCCTATGCTCCACTGGGAGAGACAGGGAACCAGCTGGGGAGAGGCCGACAGGACAGCCCTATGCTCCACTGGGAGAGACAGGGAACCAGCTGGGGAGAGGCCGACAGGACAGCCCTACACTCCACTGGGAGGGAACCCGCTGGGGAGAGGCAGACAGGACAGTCCTATGCTCCACTGGGAGAGACAGGGAACCAGCTGGGGAGAGGCCGACAGGACAGACCTATGCTCCACTGGGAGAGACAGGGAACCAGCTGGGGAGAGGCAGACAGAACAGCCCTATGCTCCACTGGGAGAGAACCAGCTGGGGAGAGGCAGACAGGACAGCCCTACACTCCACTGGGAGAGACAGGGAACCAGCTGGGGAGAGGCCGACAGGACAGCCCTACACTCCACTGGGAGGGAACCAGCTGGGGAGAGGCCGACAGGACAGCCCGATGCTCCACTGGGAGAGAACCAGCTGGGGAGAGACAGACAGGACAGCCCTATGCTCCACTGGGAGAGACAGGGAACCAGCTGGGGAGAGACAGACAGGACAGCCCTATGCTCCACTGGGAGAGACAGGGAACCAGCTGGGGAGAGGCAGACAGAACAGCCCGATGCTCCACTGGGAGAGACAGGGAACCAGCTGGGGAGAGGCAGACAGAACAGCCCGATGCTCCACTGGGAGAGACAGGGAACCAGCTGGGGAGAGGCCGACAGGACAGCCCTATGCTCCACTGGGAGAGACAGGGAACCCGCTGGGGAGAGACAGACAGGACAGCCCTATGCTCCACTGGGAGAGAACCAGCTGGGGAGAGGCAGACAGGACATCCCTATGCTCCACTGGGAGAGACAGGGAACCAGCTGGGGAGAGGCAGACAGGACAGCCCTATGCTCCACTGGGAGAGACAGGGAACCAGCTGGGGAGAGACAGACAGGACAGCCCTATGCTCCACTGGGAGAGACAGGGAACCAGCTGGGGAGAGACAGACAGGACAGCCCTATGCTCCACTGGGAGAGACAGGGAACCAGCTGGGGAGAGACAGACAGGACAGCCCTATGCTCCACTGGGAGAGACAGGGAACCAGCTGGGGAGAGACAGACAGGACAGCCCTATGCTCCACTGGGAGGGACAGGGATCCAGCTGGGGAGAGGCAGACAGGACAGCCCTATGCTCCACTGGGAGAGACAGGGAACCAGCTGGGGAGAGGCAGACAGGACAGCTCTATGCTCCACTGGGAGAGACAGGGATCCAGCTGGGGAGAGGCAGACAGGACAGCCCTATGCTCCACTGGGAGAGACAGGGAACCAGCTGGGGAGAGACAGACAGGACAGACCTATGCTCCACTGGGAGGGACAGGGATCCAGCTGGGGAGAGGCAGACAGGACAGCCCTATGCTCCACTGGGAGGGAACCAGCTGGGGAGAGGCAGACAGGACAGCCCTATGCTCCACTGGGAGAGACAGGGAACCAGCTGGGGAGAGGCAGACAGGACAGCCCTATGCTCCACTGGGAGAGACAGGGAACCAGCTGGGGAGAGGCAGACAGGACAGCTCTATGCTCCACTGGGAGAGACAGGGAACCAGCTGGGGAGAGGCAGACAGGACAGCCCTATGCTCCACTGGGAGAGACAGGGAACCAGCTGGGGAGAGGCAGACAGAACAGCCCGATGCTCCACTGGGAGCGATGGGCCTATACGTAATGGAAACAAGCCATATAGGCTGTCTTGGGTTTTATATCCTCTTAGCAGACCTTGTATTGAACTGTGCTTTTTTCAGTTTTTGACTGTTTAATAAAGTATTCAATCAATCAATCGATCAAAAACACAGTTTCTCTCACAGAATCTCTTTTTAACAATCATGCCAATCAAATCAAGCACAACTCTTTCCTGATATCTCAGGGAAAATGCAACTATTATAACTATTACTGAACTAATACTGAACGTATTAACCTGCGGGAAGGTGGGGGTTGCCAGTTGCCCATGTAAGCTTTAGACCCAGATGGGTCATCATGAGCCTATACGTATCACACTGAGAGCAGCAGTGTGTTTGTTGTCATTGAGCCAGTATGATGTGACAGCAAATGTCCTCATTGCGTTCTGACAACATTGGCTCTGCAGCAGAACCTTCTGCAGGTGTTATTGCTGTCCTGCTCAGTGCTAGTAGAATATATGAGACCATCTGGCTGTGGGCCTGGCGTTCCCTATACAACTGGGACTTTGTGTGTGTGTATGTGTGTGTGTGTGTGTGTGTGTGTGTGTGTGTGTGTGTGTGTGTGTGTGTGTGTGTGTGTGTGTTGTGTGTGTGTGTGTGTGTGTTTGTGTGCGCACATGCGTGCGTGCATGTGTGTTGTGCGTGCGGCACGTATGCGTCTCTCTCATTCAGTTACAAATTCTATGTGGTTAAACTGTTTGGCGCAAATCTAGGCTCAATTACAGTTTCCATACAAGCCATATGTTCACAAATGACATTGGCACACACATTAGGTTTGTCCTCACGTTCAACTGGTATGTAATTGCAGAGAGTAGGATCACAGCGACTGAAGACACCATGACCATAGCCTCGGAAACCCAGACGTTTTTATTTCCAGGGAGAAAAAAAAGTCTGGGTCCGAGTCCACTTCAATTCGGCATAGAGTAGCGCAAACATCACTCACTCTCTGCTGATTTCTGATCATCTGCACCTTTGTTAAATTGACACATACACGCACACATAATACACACACACACACACTCCTCTCTCTCTCTCTGTCGCTCTAATTAATTAGTCTCATGTCATGTCTAGCAGCTGCGCATAGTTTCTGCCGGCGGATCCTGCCGGGAGCTGCCTATGCCATAAAAAGCATAGGTGAGTTCCAGGCTAACATGACCCTAACATCAAACTAACCCTGAACATTTTTCCGACTGTTGGGATGTCATAATGTTCTTCTTCTTTCAGCTCGTTCCCATTGTGGTCGCCACAGTAGTGGATCACCTCTTTCCATCTGGTTCTATGTTCTGCGTCTTCCTCTGTGACTCCTTGGCAGGGTCTTATATGGCGCTTCCCAGTGTTGAGTCCGTCGACTAAAACTAAGACGAGAAATGTTCGTCGACTACCTTTTTCCACTGACGAAAACTAAATGGAAACAAAATAATTGCATTTTTATAGCACTTTTCCAAGTGCTCAAAGCGCTTTACAATGGTTCATTCATTGGGAGGTGAAGCGGCGAACAGTCAACGCCAGCGTCCTCACTTCCCTCATTCACACACCGACGGTGGCGAGCTCACACCGACCGACTCATTGGAGGCAATGTAGGGTTCAGTGGGTTCAGCCCAAGGACACTTGTGGACAGGAGGAGGAGCCGGGATTCGAACCGCCGACCCAGGGATCATTGGACGACCTGCTCTACCTCCTGAGCCACAGCCGCCCCAGTATAGTGCCTATAGTGATTTGGGACACGTCCCCCATGGTCATCTAACTTTAATGGATGGATAGTGCAAAGCAGGGAGGGACATGTACTGTCCATTAGCATAGCAAGACTATGCTAATCCTCTGCACCCTGTGGGTAATGCATGGTACCTTGACCTGTAGTAGGCCCTCATCATTAATGGATGCCCAAACCCATTAAAAACAGAGACCAGATTCTACAGATCTATTCTAAATCATGACAGTTTTCTGTTTTGTGAATAAGCCTATCTCACAGAATTTCCCCGCCCCCCCTTAATACGGCCCCTTTTGGGGTTAGTGGTGATAGCGTGACGTCACTCCATAGACGCTACATGTTAACAAAGGTAATTTAAGAAGTCTACAACTTTTGTTTTCTCAAGGTAAGGTTTGTTCTATCTGTTCGAGCTGATTTACCATCTTGTTTGCTTCATAATAATATTGGTCTGTCACATTTTTACATTAGAAAATGTACTTAGATGCTCCAGAGAAAAAAACGTGTAAATGCTAATGTTAAAGACACCACTATTTACCGGAAGTGGGCGTGAAAAGCGGGCTGTGAGATAGGCCTATTTCACGTCAAGGACATAATGTCATTATACTCTTCCAAAATGTACACAAATTCAGAAATAGCTACAAGTGTTGCGAGCGTGTGGATTGGCAACTTTAGCTTGACACAGTCATATGACGAATTAGGGCTTTCGTTAATGGAAAAACCAAAAAAAGTTGCCCACAACCAACAAAAAGGTTGCCCACAATTTGCCATTGACTTGGCTTGACATACGTTTGAAACGGGTGCTAGGGCAACGGATATAATGGGTGGTCAGGAAAACGTGACCACCATATGGAATAAGGGGCAGAAGGTAAGGTAAGGTAAGGTACATTTTATTTATAACGCGCCTTTCAAAACAAATTTCACAAGGTGCTGTACAATAAATAAAATGAAATAAAACAAGAGCATCACACATAGATCAACAATAAAACGACAACACAATGCAATACAGTAGAGTAGGCTAGTGATAAAATATATAAACGTTCAGTACAGTACAGATATATAGACAGTATTACAAACCAAAGTGCTTACGAAACATAACAGAAGAACTGGGAGGCGGAGGCGTGCAGGTGGGGGGGGGGGGGGGGGGGGGTGTGCTGCCCGTATGAGTGTAATTCAAGTCTTGGCTTCCGCGCCAGGAGCAACGATATGCATTAGCAGCTCTCCATCCATCCGCCTGTCAGAGGGTCTCACTCACCTATGCTATGGGTGAAGTGATGCATGAGCTCCGGGGGTGTAAGAGCCTCCACCTCATATTCATCTTAACCCGTTCTGGGCGGGAACCCCATTTGGTGTTTATAGCATTACTTTAGCTATTGAAAAATAGCAGATCTACAAGCTCATAGCGCGGCACCGAGTGCCGCGCTACGAGCTTGTAGGTCTGCTATTTTTTGAAAAATCGTGAAAACGTGGCGCAAATCTTTGAATATTATATTCTTTCAGAGCGATCGTTTTCAACTCAAATCTTTGCTTCTTGCATGGGGCGTCCCTGGAACAACATATTTTCAGATGGCGGTCAGCTGCCAATTACATATAATTCTGGGGGTCCTTGACATGAAAATGTTTGAGAACCAACTGACATAGAAACATAGGTTTTTCAGAAAAGGATTTAGAAGGCATTTGTAGAATCGTCCAATGAAAAAGGAAGGGATGTCCGCACACTGCGCTCCCAGGAAGATTCTTTTTTTGTTACAACGTTTCGACCACTGTGGGTCATTTGTAGAATCGTGGTCAGGTCTAAATGGGTTAATTAGCCCCTGTCAATGCCTCCTTATACAGTACAGCCTATACCTTCCGGTGTCAGCCAGGGGCCAGGGAGGATCTGATTCTGAACCTATACCTTCCGGTGTCAGCCAGGGGCCAGGGAGGATCTGATTCTGAACCTATACCTTCCTGTGCAGCCAGGGGCCAGGGAAGATCTGATTCTGAACCTATACCTTCCGGTGTCAGCCAGGGGCCAGGGAGGATCTGATTCTGAACCTATACCTTCCGGTGTCAGCCAGGGGCCAGGGAGGATCTGATTCTGAACCTATACCTTCCGGTGTCAGCCATGCAGGGGCCAGGGAGGATCTGATTCTGAACCTATACCTTCCGGTGTCAGCCCGGGGCCAGGGAAGATCTGATTCTGAACCTATACCTTCCGGTGTCAGCCAGGGGCCAGGGAGGATCTGATTCTGAACCTATACCTTCCGGTGTCAGCCAGGGGCCAGGGAAGATCTGATTCTGAACCTATACCTTCCGGTGTCAGCATACCTTCCGGTGTCAGCCAGGGGCCAGGGAAGATCTGATTCTGAACCTATACCTTCCGGTGTCAGCCAGGGGCCAGAGAAGATCTGATTCTGAACCTATACCTTCCGGTGTCAGCCAGGGGCCAGGGAGGATCTGATTCTGAACCTATACCTTCCGGTCTCAGCCAGGGGCCAGGGAGGATCTGATTCTGAACCTATACCTTCCGGTGTCAGCATACCTTCCGGTGTCAGCCAGGGGCCAGGGAGGATCTGATTCTGAACCTATACCTTCCGGTGTCAGCATACCTTCCGGTGTCAGCCAGGGGCCAGGGAGGATCTGATTCTGAACCTTGAACCTGATCTGATCTTGTTGATTGCTTTAATGAGCTGGAATCAATACGTAAGCCGTTTAAAGCCTTGTGCAGGTCAGGGCTCAGCGAGATTCCTCCCTTCAAACTCTCACCTTGTTTCCGTGCAGAGGTTGGCTTTCTGCCATGCATCAGGTATAAATAATACTGAGAAGTTCACATAGAAATTACAATTATAGTATAAGATTTTAGGCATTTAGCAGGAAGCAAATATGAGTTAAATACGTTCACTCTGAAAGAATATATATAAAGATTTGTGCCACATTTTCACGGTTTTTCAAAAATAGCAGACCAGCTCGTAACGCGGCACTCGAGCTTGTAGATCTGCTATTTTTCAACAGCTAAAGCATAACATAATGCCAAAAGGTGTTCCCGCCCTGAATGGGTTAAGGCATGAACTGTAGTGCTTCTCAAAGTAGGGTCCGGGGACATCCAGGGGTCCCTGGGAGCGTTCCAGGGGGTCCGGGGACATCAAGGGGTCCCTGGGAGCGTTCCAGGGCGTCCGGGGACATCCAGGGGTCCCTGGGAGCGTTCCAGGGGGTCCGGGGACATCCAGGGGTCCCTGGGAGCGTTCCAGGGGGTCCCCAGCTGAATGCGTTAATATTACATCAAAACCAGTTTTACCGTGCATCGGCTATTAGAAAATGGACAATCTATGAGCTCTTTTAGCTTTTAACCCATGCATCTATAGTCTACTTTTCATTGTAGACTATAGTTTACTTTTCTTTTTTAATAATATTTATTTTATTTGGAAAAAGCAGTACAGTATAGACATCATTTATACATAGGACACAAGTGCAATTCCCAGGATTTTTGTTTCACCCCTCCTCCCTCCCTCCCCCCTCATGCCCCCTCCAAGTGACTCCATCTCCAATGTCTCTGTATAATCCTCGCTTTCTTCAGATGGACTACATATGGCATCAAGTCAACACTTAACAGGGGCAACAGGGCAATATCACTTCAGAGTGTATGTACATTTCAGGAGAAAAGGAAGAAAGAGTGGGCAGAAAATACACACACAATAATAATACCGTAAATGGTCAAAAAAACATGTAAACCTGAGTTCCAGCAGTGGAACCCTTCCACTGCCCAACCTCCTAACTAAGGGATAACCTCTATTCCCTGCTTGTGCTAGAGCAGGGGTTCTCAACGTTTTTGGCCGGGGACCCCCGGAAATGCTTTGGCAATGTCTCGGGACCCCCGCCCCGCCCCCTCCCGACCCCCAATATAAATTGACTGCTACAATAACCTTAAACCATTTTGGGCGGGAACCCCTTTTGGTGTTTTAAGCATTGTTATAATTTAGCTATTGAAAAATAGCAGATCTACAAGCTCATAGCGCGCCACCGAGTGGCGCGCTACGAGCTTGTAGGTCTGCTATTTTTGAAAAATCGTGAAAATGACATTTAAAAAAAATATATTATTATTATTATTTTTTTTTTAATAATTTGGGGACCCCCTAAAATATTTTGGCGACCCCCCGAGGGGTCGCGACCCACGGGTTGAGAACCCCTGTGCTAGAGGGCCCTCAACCCTAACCTGACTAGTCAGGTTAGGGACTAGTCAGGTTAGACCCGTGGGTCGCGACCCCTCGGGGGGTCGCCAAAATATTTTAGGGGGTCCCCAAACTACTTTCGTTTCTCGCCGCCTTTGACCTAGTTCTTTCCCCATCTCCTCCTACCCATGAGGCGGGCAACCAACTGGACCTGATCTTCACCAGAGGCTGCTCTATTGCTAACCTGTCTGTCACTCCTCTTTCCAGTGAAAAGGGTAAGAAACTCTCTGATCACTACTTCATGTCCTACTCTCTCTCTCTCTCCTCTCCCCCCTCACAGCCCCTCCCTACCCACATGATTTCCTCACGTCACAATCTTCGCTCACTTTCCTCCACTGATCTTTCCTCTTCTGTTCTCTCTGCTCTCCCTGCCCCTGAATCCTTTGCTCTTCTATCCCCTGATACCGCCACAGATCTTCTTTTCTCTACTCTATCCTCTTCTCTCGACCATCTCTGTCCCCTCACCACCAGGCCTGCACGCCAAACTCCACCTGCCCCCTGGTTGTCGGACTCAGTGCGGACTGAGAGACGGAGCCTGAGAGCGGCTGAGCGCAAATGGAGAAAGGGCAACCTCCCGGAGGACCTTCTCACCTTCCAATCTCTCATTTCTACTTTTTCCTCCTCTCTATCAGCTGCTAAAGCTGCTTTTTTCTGCACTAAAATTCAGGCTTCTGCTTCCAACCCTAAAAAACTCTTTGAAACTTTCTCCTCTCTCCTACAACCACCACCCCCTCCTCCCTCCTCGTCCCTCCTCCCTGACGATTTCGCCAACTTCTTTGACAAGAAGGTGAACGATATCCGATCCTCCTTCCCTCCTCCCCCGGCTGGTGCCCTGCGCACTGCCCACACCCGTCTGCCTGCCACCCCCCCCCTCTCTACCTTCATCTACTCCTCTTCCCCCCCCCATCCCCTCTCTATCCCACTTCTCTCCCCTCTCCCCTAACGAGGTCCTTCTCCTTGTTACCTCTAGTCGCCCCACCTCATGCTCTCTGGACCCGGTCCCATCCACTCTGTTGCAGTCTATTGCACCTGAACTTCTTCCCTTCTTAACCCACCTTATTAACACCTCTCTGACATCTGGCTACTTTCCCTCTACTTTCAAGACTGCCAGAGTCACCCCCCTCCTGAAGAAACCGACACTTGACCCCTCTGAGATCAAGAACTACAGACCGGTTTCCCTTCTATCCTTCCTATCTAAAACTCTCGAACGTGCTGTCTTTAAACAACTGTCCTCCTATCTCCACCAGAACAACCTCCTGGACTCCAACCAGTCTGGTTTCAAAGTGGGTCACTCGACAGAGACTGCCCTGCTGGCAGTGACGGAGTCGCTCCATGCCGCTAGAGCGAACTCTCTCTCCTCCGTCCTGATACTCCTGGACCTGTCTGCAGCGTTCGACACGGTGAACCATCAGATCCTCCTCTCCACCCTCGAGGGGATGGGTGTCTCAGGCTCTGCACTCTCCCTGTTTGCATCCTACCTGACGGGTCGCTCCTACCAGGTGATGCTGAGAGGGTCTGTGTCAGAACCACACAGGCTCACAACTGGGGTTCCCCAAGGCTCGGTTCTGGGTCCTCTTCTTTTCTCTCTCTACACTACATCTCTGGGTGCTGTCATCCACTCCCATGGCTTTTCCTACCACTGCTATGCCGATGACACCCAGCTGATCCTCTCATTCCCCCCCTCTGATACCCAAGTGGAGGCACGCATTGCTGCTTGTCTGGCTGACATCTCGGCGTGGATGTCGACAAACCACCTGAAGCTCAACCTGGACAAGACCGAGCTGATGTTCCTCCCGGGGAAGGGCTGTCCGCACCGAGACATGGCCATCACCATTGATAATGCTGTGGTGACCTCAACTCGGACTGCGAAAAATCTGGGTGTGACCCTGGACGATCAACTGACGTTCTCGGCAAACATCGCATCAGTGACAAGGTCCTGCAGATTCCTCCTCTACAACATCAGGAGGATTCGCCCCTTCCTCTCGGAGAAGGCAGCCCAGGTGCTCATCCAGGCTCTCGTCATCTCCCGCCTGGACTACTGCAACTCCCTCCTTGCTGGTGCCCCGGCATCTGCCATCAGACCTCTGGAGCTTGTTCAGAAAGCTGCGGCTCGTCTGGTGTTCAACCGCCCCAAGTTCTCCCACACAACCATCCTTCTCCGTTCTCTACACTGGCTCCCCGTAGCGGCCCGCATCCAGTTCAAAACCCTGGTGTTAGCCTATAGGGCAGTGAAAGGAACAGCTCCTTCCTATCTCCGGGCTATGGTCGATGCCTACACCCCTGCCCGACCACTTCGGTCTGCCACCTCGGGGCGACTGATTGCCTCGTCACTCAAGGGTCCTTCTGGCCGATCCACACGGTCACGACTCTTTTCTGTTCTGGCCCCACAGTGGTGGAATGAACTCCCCACTGATGTTAGGACAGCAGAGTCACTGCCCATATTTCGCCGCAGGTTGAAAACCCACCTCTTCAGGAAACACTACCCTTCCTCTCTGCCTGACCTACTTGTTGTTAACTAGTTGTACGAACGCTTGTTTTCTATTGTTGTATTGTTTATTGGATCTTGTTTAGTCGATACACTTAATTGTTTTAGCTCATGCTCATTTGATTTAGCTATTTTGTCTCATCTGGTTAAGGAAATAGGTAGCTGATATATTGCACTTTTACCTTAGCGCTAGGTATACTCTTGGTTGCTTGTTTTTGCAGAAAATGCACTAAAAACTTCTGGTGATTAGTAGTTTTTGTTCCCTACCTATGTTGAATACACTTATTGTAAGTCGCTTTGGATAAAAGCGTCTGCTAAATGACTGTAATGTAATGTAATGTTACCTCAACCCTGATGACAGCTATGAAAGAAAGGTCTTGCATAGTAGTATGTCTCGATGGTATCAAAACAAATGCAGCATTGTTGTATAGTTTACTTTTCATTGAACCCACACACACCATAACCACTTTTCACATTTGTGTGACACTGTAGAATGACAAGAAAAGAAAAGAATAAGAAAAAAAGAGAAAAGAAAAAAAGAAATATAGAGATTCAAGGTTTCTGTCCGAAAGCAACGATATTTGATGAGAATACCTTGAAATGAAATGAAATGAAATGAAATGAAATGAAATGAAATGAAATCTATATTTACCCAGGGTATCTGGGCTAAGCTCAAGAACTTGTTTCCAGCCAGGCCCTGCTCATAGAACACATTTCATCGTAGTGGTTGATGCCTTGTTCAAGGGCATTTCAGCGGTGGTAATTTTAACGTGTCGGACGGCTGATTCGAACTGGGAACCTTCCGGTATCTAGACCGCGCCGCTATCCGTTCGGCCACCGCTGCCTTGAGGACACAAAGCTTATACTGTATGTTTCCTCTGTCACAGAAAATTAGCATAATCCTACACGACACCCACCCCCCCCCCCCCCATGACACATGAACCATACAACAGGAAAAAACACACTATATCATATCAACATGACGGGGCTGTCAGAAAATAAAGCCTATTTACTGAGTGTGTCATTCTACAGGAACCGACTGGAAAAACACATGTAGAGGAAAAACTCGGGGGTTGAAACCTTGTATATAATATGTCAAACTGAAAAATAAAATAAAATAAATAAATAACCAGCTGCATTCCGGCGTTATAATTTAGTCCACAAGCTCATGTTGTGTTTCATTTTTATCTAAGGGACTGCAATGGAAATAAGACGTTGGCTTTCTTGCATTTATCCTTTTGATGGTGATGGTATAACTATGTGCATTTCTCTGTACATGTAAACATTGTCAATAAACATATCAATCAATCAATCAATCAAAATTCATTGGATAAATATTTATAAAACAGACGAAACCCCTTTCACTTTCAGTTAAAAAACAAGTGAAAGTGAAATCAAAACGGTATGTATGAGCTTGTAGATCGGGTATTTAAACGGTATGTATGAGCTTGTAGATCGGGTATTTAAACGGTATGTATGAGCTTGTAGATCGGGTATTTAAACGGTATGTATGAGCTTGTAGATCGGGTATTTAAACGGTATGTATATGTATGAGCTTGTAGATCGGGTATTTAAACGGTATGTATGAGCTTGTAGATCGGGTATTTAAACGGTATGTATGAGCTTGTAGATCGGGTATTTTTTTTGGGGTGATTTACAAAAAATAAAACAAACGCACAACATTGGAAGTTGACATTACGGAGATACAAGGACTCTGCCCGTCAACAGAAAAACCTCTATTTACCAAAGCTATTTGAAACACGTACAGCAGCATTGCATTCATTCCTTATCAGTGGTAATGGGCTACAGCAAGGTGCTACGGCAATGTATCTACACCATAGATTATATGAAGGATTGTCTGGTTTTGCCCTTAATGCCCTTGAGAAGAACACATAATCCAGCCAGAGACCAACATGCAGCTTGCTTACTGGAGGAATAAAACAAACATAGAGAGATGTGTATCTGGTCAGTGATAAGCAGCTACAGACACACAGAAATCCAATAGAGCAGCAGTATTGGGCTCGGCTGCTCATGGGGAACGGAGATAGGATTTATAATATAAAGTATAATATTAAAGAATGTGCACAGAATGCAGACTTATTATCCGGTATACCTGCATACAGTACACAATGCAAGCCGATGTGCTGCGCGCGCACACACACACACACACACACACACACACACACACACACACACACACACACACACACACACACACACACACACACACACACACACACACACACACACACACACACACACACACACACACACACACACACACACACTGCATTGTGAGCTTGTAGATAGTAGATCTTCTATTTTCAAAAGAGAGAGAGAGAGAGAGAGAGAGAGAGAGAGAGAGTGCGAAAGAGAGCGAGAGAGAGCGAGAGAGAGAGAGAGAGAGAGAGAGAGAGTGCGAAAGAGAGCGAGAGAGAGAGATAGAGAGAGAGAGAGAGAGTGCGAAAGAGAGTGAGAGAGAGAGAGAGAGAGAGAGAGAGAGAGAGAGAGAGAAGATTAGTGGGAACAATAGAAGGTCAATGTGGAACAACAAAGTTATCATCCAGGTATGTGAGGCAGGCTGGTATTCGGACACAGGAGACCGTTAACACCTCCAGCAATAGCATCCAGAAACCTTACCTAAATGCTTCACTAGAAAGATGTCATCATCAGGCTCACATGATATTAATGTTTTTGCCAGGTGAAGCCTGGCCTATGTTTTATTAATGATCACTAGTATCATTTTCCCAGTTTATAGGCATTTTAAACCACCATGCCATCTTGAACATTATGCCTTTCTAGAACTTAGATTTTCCAAAAATAATTGTATGTTGTTTAGCATATACCCAATAGTAACAGAATCCATTGAAAAATATCTTCAATTATCAATATCAATTATTTGGGGTTTCAACCACTGACTTATCTAATAATGGATTCATTGCAAACAGACCACTAGGGGGCTAGCCCAACTCGTTTGCGATGGTTTTTAACAACCTTATGCCCATACCTAACACCATGCCAACAATCTAAAACACGAATTCTGTCCCAGCTACAGTGCTTTGGCTGGTCAAGGCTGGACATCTAGATGTGAGCCGGGACATCTAGATGTGAGCCAGGACATCTAGATGTGAGCCAGGACATCTTTTTTTTTTTTTTATGTTTTTTTGTGGCTTTCGCCTTTATTTTATATTTTGTATGGAGGGACAGACAGACAGCTGACAGGAAATGGGGAGAGAGATGGGGGGGAAGACATGCAGTAAAGGCCGTCGGGATCGGGAGTCGAACCCGCGGCACACTGCCAGACTGGATTACCAGCCAAGGTGCCTGGACCACTGAGCCATGGCCCAGGCCGAGCCAGGACATCTTAATGTGCTCTGGGCAAACATTATCCACACTGCGGTGTGGATAATCCACACTGGTGGGACAGGCATTTGCTGCCTGTCCCACCGTCCCAGTCACCCCTGCAAGGAACAGAGAGCTGACGAAAGCACGTCGACTCATAGGACTGTCTTCTCATTCCCTTTCAGTTGGGTTCTGATTCACTCACACTGTCAGGCAGACATTCACTTTCAGTTGGGTTCTGATTCACTCACACTGTCAGGCAGACATTCACTTTCAGTTGGGTTCTGATTCACTCACACTGTCAGGCAGACATTCACTTTCAGTTGGGTTCTGATTCACTCACACTGTCAGGCAGACATTCACTTTCAGTTGGGTTCTGATTCACTCACACTGTCAGGCAGACATTCACTTTCAGTTGGGTTCTGATTCACTCACACTGTCAGGCAGACATTCACTTTCAGTTGGGTTCTGATTCACTCACACTGTCAGGCAGACATTCAAGAGGCCTCACGCACTGCCATACAGTAGTGGGAAACATCCAGGAAGTAAATAGGATTCTGAGTTTAATGAATACATTATGTACATACCACCATGACACCAGACAAACTATGGTTCCAAAGACCCAGCCGGATCGGGTCAATGATACCATGGGTCTATTTAGGATCGGATCCAATTTTAATTGTCTCCATTTTGGACCGGATCCAATCCTTCTCGGTGCCGTTTCAGGCCTTGTACGGTAGGCCTACATTAGAATGTTTCTCGGGTCCGTTCCGGTTCCGGTTTCGTTTCGGACCGGGTCCAATCTTATGGGCTTGTGCTACAGTCTACTACAGAGTCACACACAAGTACCAAAAGTAGCAGAACCACCGCTTTTTTGTTTTGAGCTCGTCGAACTGCTACTTTTGCTGCTTTTGAATTTGATTCCTGAAAAGTCACAGTTTTGGACGTATGAGGTTTTCACCCTCAGTCGCTGTTCCGCACTGTTGAGAGAGTTGAGCCAGAAGGCAAAGCTCTCTGTCTACCGAGCAATCTTCGTTCCTACTCTCACCTATGGTCATGAAGTGTTCCTACTCTCACCTATGGTCATGAAGTGTGGGTCATGACCGAAAGAATAAGATCGCAAATACAAGCGGCCGAAATGAGTTTTCTCCGATGGGTGGCTGGAATCTCCCTTAGAGATAGGGTGGGAAGTTCAGTCACACGAGAGAGACTCAGAGTAGAACCGCTGCTCCTTCGCCTGGAAAGGAGCCAGCTTAGGTGGTTCGGGCATCAGGTTAGGATGCCTCTCGGGCGTCTCCCTAGGAAGTTCCTCGAGGCACGTCCCACTGGGAGGAGACCCCCGGGGTAGACCAAGGCGCAGTTGGAGGAAGCACATCGACTCACTGGCCTTGGAACGTCTCGGGATCTCCCAGGAGGAAGTCACTAATGTTGCTCTGGAGAGGGAAGTCTGGAGCTCTCTGGTGGAGCTGTTGCCCCCACGACCCGACTACGGATAAGCGGTTGAAGATGGATGGTTTCCACCCGACAGAGACATTATAATGATGTGATTGACACACCGCTACTTATAGGCCAGCACATGCAGGAACTTTGCATCTGTAAGTTTAGGCTAATTTAAGCCGAAAGACCGATGTGAAAACAGACTGAGGATGATGTGGTGTGTGCCCTATAGCTCCATCTAAAGGGCACAACACGGACCACCCTGGAGAGGAAATGGCAAGAAAGAATAAAGAAGAGGAATGAAACGGGAGAAGAATTTAAAGTGGGGTAATTTGATAGCTTAATCCATTCTGGGCGGGAACCCCTTTTGGTGTTATAATTTAGCTATTGAAAAATAGCAGATCTAGAAGCTCATAGTGTGCCACCGAGTGGCGTGCTACGAGCTTCAGAACGAACGTTCAGAACGAACGTTTTTAGCTCATATCTTTGCTTCTGGGAGGTCCCTGGAACAAGATATTTTCAGATGGAGGTCGGCGGCCAAATACAGATAATTCTGGGGGTCCTTGACATGAAATTGTTGAGCGCCACTGACATAGAAACATGGGTTTTTCAGAAAACTGTCATGATTTAGAAGACATTTGTAGAATCGAGCTCAGGTCTAAATGGGTTAATTAATGCAGTGAGGGGAATGGAAAACGACGCACTAATAATCATCTAGCGTTGCTAATTAGCTCATCGCTGGATTCGCTGCAATGCTCAAGTAGACGTGGAATTACTGTACTGTGGAATTACTGTACTGAGGAACGACGGAATATTAAACCCAGAAATCATTCACACCAACGGCTGCACCGCTGAGATGCCGCTTCGGAGGGATATCGAATTATTGAGCAGAGTCATCAAAGTACTAAATAAATTGGGTTATGACAAAAAGGGGTTGAAGAGGCTATTGGTATTAAGTACTGTAACTGAGTACAATTTTGAGGTACCGTAACTTGACTGGAGTATAATTGTTTTCCTATACTTATATACTATACTACAGTACTATACTGTACATCTACTCCACTATATCTCAAAGGCAAATGTTGTACTTTTAAGTACAACAGTTAGTTGAAAGCTTAAAGGCTCATTCATAGTCTGGATCTTCGGTGGTTAGGTGACCCCACCGAACTACATGATTTCACAAGCCGCGGTGAACAACTATATTAATCATCATGTGATGATTGTCATGTGGGTCAATACATCATCGTCATCCTCATATATATCATCATCATACTGTACTTTGCAATATATACTGTACATATTTACTGTACTTTGCAAACACTTTTCAATTCTCAGAATTGCAAATACTAGTTACTACTAGTTCACTTTACAGATTTTTTTTTACAGATAACAAAATAGATAATCTACAAACTATAGTATACTACTATACTATCTGCTATTTTCAAAAGAAAGTACTTTTACTAAAACGTTTGTTCTTTTACTCAAGTACAATTTTGAATACAGGCCTTTTAATTGTAACATTAGTATTTCTTTAGTTTAGTTTAGTACTTTTACTTTGTTTAAAAAAAATAAAAGAAAAAAATAAGTATTTCTTTCACGACTGGCTCTATGTCCGTGTAATGACGGTTATGTTCCTCCTTAACCTTTTTGGTAGCAGAGACATCCATCTTTGGACGGGGCTTCAGTAAAAGTGAACGGTGTGGAACGCACAGCGGCTGTGGGTT
Organism: Electrona antarctica; assembly: GCF_951216825.1. Classification (NCBI taxonomy): domain Eukaryota; kingdom Metazoa; phylum Chordata; class Actinopteri; order Myctophiformes; family Myctophidae; genus Electrona; species Electrona antarctica. The sequence goes on along the minus strand of NC_136810.1, from coordinate 2,757,604 downwards.
AGCGGCGCGGCGGGATAAATGAGGCAGGAGGTGAGGGTAATAACGGCCAACGAGCAGGCTCTGTGCTCATCAACGCTGTTTATCCCATTTTAGACCTGAGGACGATTCTAATTTTTTTTTAATTCTAAATCCTAAAAGTTCTAAAAGTCTATGTCAGTGGCGCTCAACTTTTTTTTAATGTCAAGAACCCCAAATTATTTTTATGTAATAGGCCGCCGACCCCCATCTGAAAATATGTTGTTCCAGGAACCTCTCAGAAGCAAAGATTTGGGTTAAAAACGTTCGCTCTGAAAGAATATATATTCAAAGATTTGTGCAATATTTTTACGGGTTTTTCAAAAAATAGCAGATCTACAAGCTCGTAGCGCGGCACTCGGTGCCGCGCTATGAGCTTGTAGATCTGCTATTTTTCAATAGCTAAAGTATAACATAATGCTTAAAACACCAAAAGGGGGTTCCCGTCCAGAATGGGTTATATCCCCATGTTCTCTCCAAGACAGTCCAACCATGCTGTTTGGGGTGAGAGAAACTCGGAGCAACACAATTAGCACGCTGTGCACGCTCACCCCACAAAGATAAACATTAAACCACACATGGGCAGCGTCTCAGTGGAGCTCAGCTCAATCTGGCCCGCGGAAAAACAAAACAAATTAACCCCTTGGTAGTGATGTGTGAGTGGTTCATAATCATATACCGGACACCTGGCGAATTGTGGGACAATTTAAAAGTTGATATACATTGAAGTGGATTTTTTTAATTCCAGTAATCTGTTCATTTAAACCGATCAGAGTACACCAGACACACACATTTTGTTACAGAAATTCTTGTTGTGAAGTATAAGGAAAGGTCTGTATCAAATGAGTGCAGTTTTTACACAATTCAGCATATTCATATTCAGCATATATTCATTTCAGTTGTCCAATGTGTGGCCCCCCTTTGCTCACTTAACGAAGCCCCAATATGGCCCTCCAGTCAAACGAGGTGCCCACCCCTGCACTAAACATTAGCGCGCTGCACACGTGTTACCACAAAACTAAACACCATAGAGCGTCGAAGTCCCGCCCCCTTCCATGACGACGCCAGGCCCGCCCCCTTTCATGACGACGCCAGGGCCCATGAAATAATTCCCAATGCATTTTTCCCATAGACATTTCAAAACGTATTTATTTAAAGACCTTTTAAGCGTCAACTCGAGTCGTGACAAATCATACATATAATTACAAAGAAGAAAAACAACAAAAAAAGTGTTGTAACCTGCCGTTTTTTCTTCTAATTATTTGTTCGGCCCAAAACATTGTGTTTGTTGTCATGATTTGTCACAACTCGAGTTGTCTTTGTCCGCGGCGTAAACGTCTTTAAATAAATACTTTTTGAAAAGTCTATGAGGAAAATGTACGGGGAATTCTTTCCCGGGTCTCTCGAGGGGGCGGGACTGCGACGCTCTATAAACATTAGCAGGCTGAACACGCATCTCCACATAACTAAACACTGTAAACATTTGCAGGCTGAACACGCATCTCCACATAACTAAACACTGTAAACATTAGCAGGCTGCACACGCATCTCCACATAACTAAACACTGTAAACATTAGCAGGCTGCACACGTGTCTCCAGCTCAGGAAACTATAAAGATGAAACCAGAGGCTCCCTCGTTGGGGCTGGGGGACAGGGTGGACAGGGGACAGGGCTGGGGGACAGGGTGGACAGGGGACAGGGCTGGGGGACAGGGTGGACAGGGGACAGGGCTGGGGGACAGGGTGGACAGGGGACAGGGCTGGGGGACAGGGTGGAGGTCATGAGGAAGGCTCCCTCGTTGGGGCTGGGGGACAGGGTGGAGGTCATGAGGAAGGCTCCCTGGTTGGGGCTGGGGGACAGGGTGGAGGTCATGAGGAAGGCTCCCTCGTTGGGGCTGGGGGACAGGGTGGAGGTCATGAGGAAGGCTCCCTCGTTGGGGCTGGGGGACAGGGTGGAGGTCATGAGGAAGCTGGACACGAGGCTCCCTCGTTGGGGCTGGGGGACAGGGCTGGGGGACAGGGTGGAGGTCATGAGGAAGGCTCCCTGGTTGGGGCTGGGGGACAGGGTGGAGGTCATGAGGAAGGCTCCCTCGTTGGGGCTGGGGGACAGGGTGGAGGTCATGAGGAAGGCTCCCTCGTTGGGGCTGGGGGACAGGGTGGAGGTCATGAGGAAGCTGGACACGAGGCTCCCTCGTTGGGGCTGGGGGACAGGGCTGGGGGACAGGGTGGAGGTCATGAGGAAGGCTCCCTGGTTGGGGCTGGGGGACAGGGTGGAGGTCATGAGGAAGGCTCCCTCGTTGGGGCTGGGGGACAGGGTGGAGGTCATGAGGAAGGCTCCCTCGTTGGGGCTGGGGGACAGGGTGGAGGTCATGAGGAAGCTGGACACGAGGCTCCCTCGTTGGGGCTGGGGGACAGGGCTGGGGGACAGGGTGGAGGTCATGAGGAAGCTGGACACTATACATGGACCACTCAAGCCCACCCCTTCAAATTGAGTGAAGCTTAATAGCAGGTGTAATGATAGAATCATCTTCTCCAAGGGAACACACACAGCTCGCTATATGAAGATGTATCATGACTTCATGAGGCATAGAATGGTTGCTCGGCTCGTTCGGTAGACCAATTGCCCAGAAGTATCAGATCATTGATTGATTGAAATATTTATTAACAGTTTGCAGAATTACAGTACATTTCAAGCACAACTCAATACAAAGACTGTTAACTGTGAGTGGACGACCCAATAAAGCATTACACTTGTTTAAAAGAGGGTCCACATTGTTCAAATCATCAAAACATTTAGAGACGTACAAATAGACACTTCTATATTGCCAAAATAAAAGAGAACAGGAATTCATCATAAAGGAGGTAAAAATGGAAAAGAAACATATACAGTGAGAGGAAAGGGGGTGGGTGGTGGATTCAGATTTTACAGGGGCCAGTTTTGAATTGCAGCTGTCCGTAGGTGCCCTTTGAGAGCGGTTTTGAAGGAGTCAAGGGATTCACATGTCTGTGACTGTTGGTAGGGCGTTCCACATTTTGGTGGCATAGGAGCGAAAATAATGTAGTCCCTTGTTTGTGCCGAATCTGGGTTGCACATGGTTTGTTGCACTCCCTCTGGTGTTGTGGGTGTGGACTTTTTTAACATTAAGGAAGTATTTAGACAGGCACTGTTACGATCAAAGTGTTAAGTAGCCAAATGTGCCAGGGACCCCAAAGGCAAAGACACTGAGACAGGAGTATGCAAAAGGAAATTAAATTAAAATCAAACTTTACGTCAGGGGTGGGTTGTTGGGAGCATGAGGGGAATCTAATCCAGAGTGTTTGGGAAGGAGCGGTGGAGCTGGGGAGCAAAACAGAGGAACAAAGTTAGAACAAAAACAGCAGACCTACAAAAAGAAAAACTCTCTAAAGCAAAAATAGCAGATCTACAATATGACAAACACGCTAGAGACTGAATCTAAACTGCCGGTTATACTAACCACAGTAGTCAACGTCCAACCGTCGGCCGCCGGCTCTCAGCAGCTTATATCGGCAGCCTCTGATGATGGTGATTGTGGAGCAGCTGGGCTGATTGGAATCAGCCACACCTGTGCTGGCTGCTGGCTGAGGAAGACACCCAGCCCTTGCCCTATTCAGTATTTTAGCCGTGACGTGAGCGCCCCCTCCAGAGATACTTCTCTCTATGTCCCCATAGAGTTATACTGTGACGCTCCGTCGGACAAAATCTGAGACGAAAACAACCACGAAAGTCTCATTTTACTGCTTTCCTCGCAACAACAAAGCTGCTGCTCTCCCAAATCTGTCTGTGACAGGCCGTCTGCCCCAGACGGAATACTATCGCCATTTTATTTCATTGTGTCAACTAAATCCTCATTAATTGCAAACTAGATTCAGCATACTCAAGCCTGCACACATTCTAAATATGCCCCCGAAATATTGTACTGAGCAAATGGACTGTTACCACCTTCAATAATAATGATAATAATAGTTAGGGATGTCGGTAACGGTAATTTGCCAGCCGGGTAGCGATGGCATTATCCGGTTAATTAACGGTTGTTGATACTAAATACTGAATGACGTCGTGCAGGGGAGGGACTAGGAACCTGAGGAGCTTGTGGCAGGTATCTTGATGGTGTATCATCCTTATCATTACCATGAGGACACAATCTGACATGCTTACAATGTGTTGTGTGTTATTATTTTATTTTGCCCTGCATTATTCAACCACTGTAGAGGGTACAGTATAGAGTACAGTAGAGTACAGTAGAGGGTGTACAGTAGAGTACAGTGTTATATATTTAATGGTGTTTCTTTGAGTGTGATGTATTTTTTTACCCTGCTGTATTTATGGACAGTACTTTTTCCTGCCCCTGCCCCTGTGTCTTAAAGGGACACTTCACCCTTTTTGCTAAAAAATATATGTTAATGACGTTTAGAAGCTTTAGAATTAGAACACTTTCCTGGGGGGTCTTTATGTGTGTAATATGTGGTTTTATATATTTTAGATTTTAGCAGTGGGCCCAGTGTCTACTCTGATGTCATCGACACTGGGCTCACTTCCTTTCTGGACTACAATTCCCATAATGCTTTGGTGCACTGCTCCTCCTTGTGGATAGGGGGAGGGCTATCTTACTGAGACATGTAGTCCAGGAAGGAAGTGAGCCCAGCGTCCATGACATCAGAGACACTGGGCTCTCTGCTAAAAATCTAAAATATCTAAAACCACAGATTACACACATAAAGACCCCCAGGAAAGTGTTCTAAATAAACTAAAAACTAAAATTCTTATAAACATCATTAACATAAGCAAAAAGGGTGAAGTTTCCCTTTAACTGCTGTGCTGCACGCCTTCCATGGCAACTTCCCCTGTTATCAACAAATGTCTTATCTTATCTTAGTGGTTCTCAAACTTTTTACTTTGTAGATCTTTTTTTTCTCACTGCACGTCCACGGCATCCTCAACGTCATCATGTCCTGACAAGACAGGATGGCGTCTTTTTGTTCTGCGAACAAGACGGTCTCAGAGAGAGATCTGAGTACCGTGTCGACGGGAGGATAACGGCTTCAGACAGGAGGAGATGCAGGGAGCCGAGGGAAGCAACAGGACACAGAATAATAGTGTGTGATAGAAAACCAAAATAATTTGTCGCCGCTGTTGGGCAGAAACCACGTATCTCCTATTCATGTTTTCTTTCGATGAATACTTTGTCATCCTACATTGGCGAAGACACCCGTTTGAAACTGACAGTGACAGCAGCCATGTGTATTGTTTTTGTTTTGCTTTTTTTAAATAAATATTATACAAATGACAAATCTTAAAGAGCGTACATTGGATCCATGGGAACACAGGTTATTTTTTCCCCACCATTTTCTGAAAAGTAAAAGCAGGACATACAAGTTTTCCACCGACAGCAAACTTTTCCACTGAAGACATACCACCTGTATAGTGTTGGGGCACGCCGGTCTTTCATTTCCCGGTGTATGTGCGTGCGTGCGTGTGTGTGTGTGTGTGTGTGTGTGCGTCATTGGAAAGACGTGTTCTGCCTGGCGAAGCCACTGAACACAGCGAGGTGGTGGACATGCAGACGGATGGATGTTCATCACAGATACAGTATACTAGAGTACAGTAACTGAATATCTAGTGTGTCTGCACTGCCTGGCCTCCATGGTGACACATCACTGCCTGGCCTCCATGGTGACACATCACTGCCTGGCCTCCATGGTGACACATCACTGCCTGGCCTCCATGGTGACACATCACTGGCTGGCCTCCATGGTGACACATCACTGCCTGGCCTCCATGGTGACACATCACTGGCTGGCCTCCATGGTGACACATCACTGCCTGGCCTCCATGGTGACACATCACTGCCTGGCCTCCATGGTGACACATCACTGCCTGGCCTCCATGGTGACACATCACTGGCTGGCCTCCATGGTGACACATCACTGCCTGGCCTCCATGGTGACACATCACTGCCTGGCCTCCATGGTGACACATCACTGCCTGGCCTCCATGGTGACACATCACTGCCTGGCCTCCATGGTGACACATCACAGGCTCAAGGTGCCAGTGGCCCATAAATAATGAATGGCTGCTGACAGTGTGTACATACATGCACAATGACACCACATAGACTGTATGATGCCCACTGTCACACAAGCACACGACTGCACATACACACATGCACGCACGCACGCACGCACGCACGCACGCACGCACGCACGCACGCACGCACGCACGCACGCACAGACATATTTGAATCATTTATTTATGTCCACATAAGATATACAATACAAGGACACAAATATTTACAAGGTGCTGTACAGAGTGCAATCAGCAAATCCCGGACAAATACCCACACACCCTTCAGGGGTACACACACACACACACACACACACACACACACACACACACACACACACACACACACACACACACACACACACACACACACACACACACACACACACACACACACACACACACACACACACACACACACACACACACACACACACACACACACACACACACACACACACACACACACACACACACACACACACACACACACACAAGTATTACTGGTACTATATGTGACCAGATTTGACGGAGAGACTGCCATCGCGCAAATTCCAGCTTTTCACCAGAGGAGTTTTTTTTTAATAGCACAGGCAGACTCTTCACATACTAGAGCATGTCTTAAATAAGTGTCAGAGCTGAAATCGACATGTAAATATGAAATAAATGCTTAAACATGTAGCTAGGTGTAATGTTAGAGACCACAGAAGAGAACCTTTCAAGCCTGTTTTCTCAACTCGTTTTCTGCAAGACATTACTCTATAAGCCATATCTCCAAAACTGGTGGGTCAAACTGAACAACCAATACGTCAATTTGAAGCATGAAACATGAAACATGAAAAAACGAAAATTCAAAAACATCCAATGGCAGTCCCTCAGTCAAATTTAGTCACATATTTGTGAGGACATCAAAACAACAAGACAACAAATTATACGTGCCAGTGTCGACCACCGAAAGTATAGCCTATACAATCTACAAGTGAGCTTGTAGCTACTTGCTGTACGTCACGTGTCACCGCCACACAACTATTTGAATCAGGCTAACGGTGCTAACCCTAACCCTTAAACCTGATGTCTAAATGCCTAAAAATAAACACAACCTGGGCCTGGGCCGTGGCTCAGCGGTCCAGGCACCTTGGCTGGTAATCCAGTCTGGCAGTGTGCCGCGGGTTCGACTCCCGATCCCGACGGCCTTTACTGCATGTCTTCCCTCCCATATCTCTCCCCATTTCCTGTCAGCCTACTGTCTGTCCCTCCATAAAATATATAAAATAAAGGCGAAAGCCACAAAAAATAAACATTCAAAAAATAAAAAATAAACAACCTGAATCTTTTACTTGTCTGTCTAGTCCAGGGGTTCCCAAACTGTGGTGCGTGCACCCCTTGTGGTGCGTGCACCCCTTGTGGTGCGTGCACCCCTTGTGGTGCGTGCACCCCTTGTGGTGCACGCACCACAAGCGCACCACCCCTTGTGGTGCGCGAACGCCCTCTAGGGGGTGCGTGACATGAAAAGGGTAATGGCGGTTTTATGGCGTTGTTTTATTTTACATAAACGCCAAAACCCGGTAAACTCTGTTGTAAGGAGATGTATAGAGCAGCTGCTGGAGTATACAGCAGCTATACATGTCTCTCAGTGACATTCTCAGTGACATTCTGTGATTATTTGCCATAATCATAGCCAAATACAACGAGACTTAGCTTTAGGGGGTGCGTCATCTATAAGTCAGGAGGTAACAGAGGGTGCACAGCCAAAAAGGTTTGGGGACCGCTGGTCTAGTTGAACTCTAAAAAGCATTTTTAAGCCTTTTGTCGAGTTCCAGGAAATTCTCACAACGTCTATGTCTGAAATGCTACTATACTTGAACAGACATTTGGTCCTCACAAGTATAGTAATATAAGTAGAGTATACACGCACGCACATACGTATGTACACGCGCGCGCGCACACACACACACACACACACACACACACACACACACACACACACACACACACACACACACACACACACACACACACACACACACACACACACACACACACACACACACACACACAAAGTCATATTTCTATATATATCATGAAAACGATCTACAGAGGTTGTGGAGTACGAGGCGTTAGAGAAGCCATCATTCAGGCCGGGTCCGTCTACAGGAGCACTCGTATATGCCCCGTTGGTCCGAGGAGCTGCCAGCGTGAGTGATGAGACCGGTCACCATTTCTGCTGCCTCTCAGTTACCACCCCGTAACCCACAGACAGAACACAAACTGCGGAAAAAACACAGTAAAATGCTGAAAAACCGTGATGTCAGCAAAGTTCCACCACGGTCGTATATATCTAATCAAATACAGAACTTTATGGAACGGGGACATTGCTGAGAGCTATAGGCCATGCACATGAAAATCACTTTTGTCTTATGTTTCTAACTTGTTTCTAACAAGTGGATGTAACGCCCGGGATTCAAACTCGGGTCTTCCGCGTGATGAAAGTCCAATATCTTCACAACTAGACCCAGAGGTACCTCCCTATGGACCGGGGGAGATACTAGACTTTAGAGGCCTTTTATCAGGCTGAGGCTCTGAGCCACTCTGCTACATGGATAGAAGGTTATGGGCCCTATCTTGCGTCAGGGGAACTTTTTCCTTAATGTGCCTTAATGTGCCTTTAAGAGATCCATTATCCATTATGCTCTGTAGTGAGCCTTATGGCAGAGCAACACGTGCTGCCTCGGAATACATTTATATTACATACAGAGGGTTGTTTTATGTGTCCAGTATCTGACTATCTGACATCCACTCCGTGACCAACACAGCCTCACTTGTGCTGCTCACCCGGTCAGTCCCCCCTCCCCACCGCCATTTAGTTTTTTCTTTTTTTCGCCACCCAACAGACTCACATCATTTCATTGACTCACAGCTCGCTCACATCTGGACCATGTTTTAACATTCAAAGTGCTGTGTAATCTTTAGGGCCGATTCATACTCCTATTTTACCGCTGTAGTGCCGAAATGATTTCGGCTCGTCAGAAATTTTCAGTGGCACCGAAGAGCCGACTTTAGGACGGTAACCCCCCCCCACCCCCACGAACCTCAAATGACGTCACATTGTAGGCTCTACAGAGCCGAACCGACTTTTATTCGGCTCTAAAATAGGAGAATGAATCGCGCCATAAAGTGTACTGCCTCTCTATGAAACGGTATCAAGCGAAGACGAAAGTTCGGAATTAATCAGACTAATTAAACAGACTTGCACTGAACTATAATAATAATAAACTTTATTCATATAGCACCTTTCATACATACATGCAGCTCAAAGTAGCCTACTTTACAGAGAAGAACAAAAATTATAAAAACGTAAACAAAACAAAAACAGCATTAAAACAGGCAGGTAGTTAAAACAATAGCAAAGACCATACGAATCATGGCAAGGACAGTGGCACAAAAATAAGAACAGAGATTTTAAAACTCAACTAATGAAGAGATGAGTCTTAAGCTGTGTCTTTGGTGTTTTAAACATTATGTTATAATTTAGCTATTGAAAAATAGCAGATCTACAAGCTCATAGCGTGCCACCGAGTGGCGCGCTACGAGCTTATAGGTCTTCTATTTTTGAAAAATCGTGAAAATGTGACGCAAATCTGGAATAGATAATTTTTTCAGAACAAACGTTTTTAACTCAAATCTTTGCTTCTGGGCGGGCCCTGGAACAACATATTTTTAGATGGGGTTCAGCGGCCTCTTACATAAATATTTTGGGTTCCTTGACATGAAATATTGAGCACCACTGTGATATAGAAACAGGTATTTCAGAAAACTGTCAGGATTTAGAAGACATTTTTTTAATTTCGACGTCAGGCCTAGATGGGTTAAGCTGTGTCTTAAAGATGTCTATAGAGTATAGAGGGTGCCTGTCTGAGCTGTAGTGCACAGTTTATTCCAGGCTGTAAATAAGCAGAAGGCTGCCTCACCATATGTCTTAGTAATCTTTAGGGAGTTGGAGGAGGCCAGCAGTGGAGGACCTGAGGGGGCGGTTAGGGACATATCAATCGTGGAGATAAGAAGGTGCAAGACCATTAAAGGACCACTTCACCACTTCTCAACCTATCTTCATATAATAGGTCCTCACTAATAATCATGATAAAATGGCACCATTTTCTTTCTACTCAGTCTGTGTCTCATAGGAGGGCTGTGGGCAGTTCAGAAACCAGTCTGTGTCTCATAGGAGGGCTGTGGGCAGTTTAGAAACTTTTTTTACAAAAATGTTTAGATTTTCATTATCGTGAGAACGATGGCTTCCTTTTTCACATTGCAACTTTTCAGGACTAGAAAGCCTGCAGTTTCTATTAGCTTGTATTCCCCATTGATGATGTCACTGGAGGACGGTTTCTGAACTGCCCACAGCCCTCCTATGAGACACAGACCAAGTAGAAAAAAAATTGCGCCATTTTTTATCATGATTATTAGTGAGGACCTATTATATTAAGATAGGTTGAAAAGTGGTGAAGTGGTCCTTTAAGAGCTTTATAAACGAGTGAAACAATTTGAAAATCAATCCTTAAAAAACACCGGGAGCCAGTGTAATGAGGCTAAAACCGGAGTAATGTGATCTCTCATCTTAGTTTTTGTTAAAACTCTAGCTGCCGCATTTTGTACAAGTTGCAATCTCTCAGTTGTTTTCTTTGGTAGGCCATAAAAAAGGGCATTGCAATAGTCAAGCCGAGAGAAGACAAAGGCATGGATCAGCGTTTAAAGACAGATATGGTCTAATTCGTAAGATGTTTCGAAGATGAAAAAAAGCAGTCTTGGTGACCTGATTAATGTGTGCATTAAAATTCAGCTCAGAATCTATAAGAACCCCTAGGTTCTTTACTGTGGACTTGCTTTCTACAACCAATTTACTAAGACTATTCATTATTGATTCTTTCTGCGCACTAGAACCAGTTATGAGGACTTCCGTCTTATCCTCATTTAGCATAAGAAAGTTCTCGCTCATCCAACATTTAATGCTGGTTAGACAGGTCATCAGCATAAAAATGGAAGTTCACACCATGATCGCTAATGAGTTCTCCCAACGGCAGTACGTACAGAGAAAACAGTAAAGGGCCTAGAATTGAGCCCTGAGGAATGCCATAACTAATGCCCAAGATAAGGCTGTGCCTGACAAACCTATCCAGTGCTCCAGGCGATGTATTAAGATTGAGTGATCAATAGTGTCGAATGCCGTCGTTAGGTCGAGGAGCAGGAGAACGGATACATTTTTCTTGTCAGTGGCCACCCTAAGATCATTTAATACTTTTACAAGAGCTGTTTCAGAGCTATGACCCTTTCTGATGCCGGATTGAAATGTATTATGCACCTTGTTGTTCTGGAGAAACGCATCCAACTGATTCAAGATTATTTTTTTCTATGATTTTGCCCAGAAAGGGCAGATTAGAAATGGGTCTATAGTTTCCTATAACACAGAGGGGTCTAGGATGTGTTTTTTAAGGAGGGGCCTGACCACCGCCATTTTCAGTGCATCTGGAAAGACGCCTGATTTTATGGAGCAGTCTACAATTTTTTGGATATCTCCAATGACACTGTCTAAGACCTCTTGGAGGAAGGGGGTGGGAATAGTGTCCAATGAACGTGGATGATGTCATCTGTGTTATGGTTTTGCGGAGGCCATTTTCATCTACTGTACAGAAGGATACCAGACTTCCCCTAGGGCGATCGACACTTCCATGCAAGGCACTATTGGCTGTGTTTGCAGTTGGTGGATTAGTGATAGCAGCCACATTTATGAAACCAGCTCGGATGTTAAGAATTTTGTTGTTGAAGAAGCTGGATGCAAACTCATTACACAGTAGTTGGGTCGTTTACGGCAGTTCCGTGACTGCGGAGAGCAAAGGTCAGTTTCTGAATGGAGCTGTCATCTAGGAGGGTTATTAAACAAATTGAGCCCCCCATGTACCTCGCAGAAATGGGGGGAAAATTCACGAGAGCCCAAAATCCATATGGCCACCATCAACAACCTGTTAAGACACAACAAGGCATTTGTGATGACGGCTATGGCTGTTTTTAGCCTCGACTGCTGTGGCTCGACTAGCTAGTGCACAGACCATGTGCTCCTCACCAGGGCTCCAGTTTCAATTCCACTCCAGTCTTACAGCATTGCATTTTTCTACACTCTCCAGTCTAAATAGAAATAAACGCTAATATAATAAAGCCTGCCAGACAGGGAAAAAATATATATAAACTAAATAATAACTATAAATAGAAAATAAAAAGTTGTGCCTGATCTGCCAGTCATGATGGCACTTTGGCACTTCACTCTCAAGGAGGAGTTACTCCTTTTTTTTTTTTTTTATCCAAATTGGCCTTTTTGCAAATCTATTTCAATCCGTTCAACTGAACAGTAAAAAAAAAAAAAGCGGAACAAAACAAACACGTCTTGGATGCCGGCCTTCACCATCTCCTCCTGTCCAGTCCAATGGCGGTTCGCTCAACATTCAGACAAGGATCTCGCAGTGAGGTTTTTGGCGGGCTGCTCTCAGCGGTCCGATATCTCAAACCTTCACCCTAACCCTAACCTCCCACGGGGCAGCACACCTAAATCTAACCTTAACCCTCTCCCAACCCTTAACGCACCCCTCACCAACCTTAATCCGGTTGTCTTAATGCACCCCTCACCAACCTTAATCCGGTCGTCTTAACGCACCCCTCACCAACCTTAATCCAGTCGGACCAATACTATGTCTAACCAATGCTATATGTCTAACCAAAGTATGCCTCCCGGTTTGGGGCGGGCTGCTCTCAGCCCAGTTTGATGGATGTCGCAGTGAGATTTGGGGCAGGCTGATGGATCTCGCAGCGAGGTTGGGGGCGGGCTGCGCTCAGCCCAGTTTGACTCGCGTGTCTTCGCTGTACAGCAGGACCTGCAGCAGGATGGCCACGTCAATCAGGATCTGCCCAGAACCACACGCCCAGAACTGGGCGGGGCTGTCGTTCATCACAAAGTAGGCGGTTTTAAAGACGTCACCCAGTGTCCACAGCAGCACCATCTTCACACTAGAGGGAGGGAGGGGGGGGGGGGGGGGGGGAGAGAGGGGGGACATGAGAACAGTTATGAATTGACAGTTTGTACAGTTTGCATACAAATGTAACCAAATGGACCTGCAAGCATTCATTTTGTTACGGCGTAGCTGGTATAGTAGCCTGGAGTCCACCTATGCTTTCTATGGCATAGGCAGCTCCCGGCAGGATCCGCAGGGAGAATCTAGACGCAGCTGCGCGACATGAGACTAATTAATTAGAGCGACAGAGAGAGAGAGGAGTGTGTGTGTGTGTGTGTGTACGTGTGTGCGTCAATTTAACAAAGGTGCAGACGATCAGAAATCAGCAGAGAGTGATCAACGTTTGCGCTACTCTATGCTCGGTCCCAGACTTTTTTTTTTCTCCCTGGAAATAAAAACGTCTGGGTTTCCGAGGCTAGAGGTATAGTGTCGTCGTCGTCGTCGTCCCCCCCCCCCCTGAGCCTTACTTGGGTTTTCAACACAAGCGTTGCAAAGCCAAAATTCCAATAAACTGGTGGAGATATATAGCAACAGATGACACACGAGTGCTCTCCTAACCATGGAGCCCTGCATCAATGCAGAACTCTCTGGATTTGAATCTACCCCAGAGAACATTTGTACCAACTGAATAACGTAATAAAGTAAACTATATTGTTGATAAGAGCCTTTCAAAACAACAAGGTGCTGCTGTAGAATGAACCAGGAAATCAAACAGTACATTTAAAACAGGATAACTAAGAGCAATACAACATTAACCAGCAGGCAGCACAGATAAAACAAGTGAAACTTAATACAAAAACAAGCGCTTATGAAACAAAAGGGTTTTTAAAACATGACTCAGCATTGGGTTTTTTTTTAAAACCTAATGGTAGAGCGCTTCAAAGACTACGAGCAACCACTGCAAAGGCCCGCTCTTTGCCTGAGGACCTGGGAGATCTCCCATGCTGCAGAGGATGCAGTAACTCTGAGAAATAAAGGAGATCAAGGCAGTGTTGTGCCTTAAGGCTGGCTGTGTGTACGAATACGTCGAACGTATTTTAAACCCAATGTAGAATTTATAGTGTCTGTTTGCACCACCACTTTTACCATGAAGTCTCACTGAAATCTATTTTACAAGAGAGACCCGACCAAGGTAATACAGCCATATAAAACAACAGAGGTCAACACATTAAAATACAACATATGCATGTTTTGAAATTAATTGGGTCAGATAGGCTATTTCTCAGTAGACTTTCTAACTCCTTATTCCTTGTTTTTTCAAGATGTAAAATAAAGGCTATTTGTATTTTTTCCCCATACCTGGTTAATTTGTTTGCACTGTCATTGTAATACAACGCATTGGACTGTAAATATAATAGCAATGCTGTGCATGCTAAAAGGCTGACTTTGGTTTAGTTCACAGCACAGATGAGTGGCTTACAGTCTGCCGACAAAATACTATTGATATTGCACTGTACAGTACAGTAGTCGCACTGACTGTAGTTAAATATAATTGGTGTAATGTGGTGTAATGTGAGTTTGTTGTGGTCCCAAGGTATTTTCATATTTTCAACAGCCTCCTTTGAAGAAAGTCTGTACACCCCTTGGTGTATGTGGTTAAGAATGCTTGACTAGTTTCCACCAATACAACTTGCAAACAAAAATGTAAAACAAAACAAAAAGCAAAATAAATGAAAAATAATACAATTGGAAAGTATGACTGGCAGGCTTGAAAGAGCAATCGTCTACACAGAGATAGCTAGAGGTCTTATTGAGAGGTTTGATTTAAGCAGGCAGGGCTAGAATTGATTTGAATGAATATGCGATCCCCACAGGCACAACAAAACAAGGGTGGACGGGTGGGGGAGAGGGAGACGGGGGGGCGGGGGAGAGGGAGACGTTTCAGACAGTAAATGGCTTCATAGACAATCCAGTCTGTCAGGTTAATCACACCACTGAGAATGAACACCGGCTTAAATCAATGGTGATATCATACAACACAGGTACGGCAGCACGCTCACACAGAAACAATAATCAATGTTTGATGATTTGTCATTGATCGCTGCCTCTTAACCCATTTTGACCTGACGTCGAAAGTCTTCTAAATCCTGACAGTTTTCTGAAATACCTACCTGTATGTTTCTATGTCAGTGGTGCTCAATATTTCATGTCAAGGACCCCAAACATTATATGTAATCGGCCACCGACCCCCATCTGAAAATATGTAGTTCCAGTGACCCCATCCCCGGAAGCAAAGAATTGAGTTAAAAACGCTCTGAAAGAATATATCAACAGCAACCTTTTCACGGGTTTTTCAAAAATAGCAGACCTACAAGTTCATAGCGGTGCCATGCTATGAACTTGTAGATCTGCTATTTTTCAATAGCTAAAGTATAACACAATGCTTTAGAACACCAACCAGGGGTTCCCGTCCAGAATGGATTAAGTCAGGCATGATGAAGGCAATGATTACAGGCCACGTTTCTTACAAATATTAGGCTTACATAAACCCTCTGAATCAATCCTCTGATATTGCATCCGATTAGAGGAGTGTGTGCTCGATTATTTGTCAGTCAACCTCCACTTTTCCAAAGCTCAGATACATCATGGAATAAAAGCAAAGAAAAACAATCTCATGGCTGAAAATGTTATGATGTTTCACTGTTCAGGTATTATCATTCTAAATCTATATGCTGCTGCCGCTGTTCGACATGCAGTTGAATACCATTCATGTTCATGGAAGATTGCTAGTTTGACCACTTCAAATACACTTTAATCTTAGAATAACTAATAAACAAAATGTGCGTTGGAATAGGGGGAGGGGGAGGGGGGGGGGGTGCGTTCGAAGATACACACTTACTAGGGCCCCAGGGTGTGGGGGGCCTCAAAAGCCTGGATTACACATAAAAACAAAAAAGAATGTGTGTGGGGGGCCCACAGTAATTGCTTTTCCGAGGGCCCAGAATTTGGTGCTACACCCCTGGGTGGATTAACAAATATACAAATACACAACACATAACATTAACTCTCAACGATATATATTACAACTCCATGAACTACACTCCTAATGATTCTACTACATTACCATTACTACAATATTCTTATAGCAATTCTAAAATACACATTACAGTGCAGGGGTCCTTGAGGATGTTGGGATCCCCAGAAAGATTATAGTTATACCAGGTTAAAACTCTTAAGCCCTATTCCGGGCCCTTAACCCTTAGACAGATTACTACTGGAAAACACGTGGAGTTTTGCATTAGTTCTGTCTGACTTGTACGTGATTTTCCGTAGTTCTCTTTTTTTATTAATACCAATAAATTAATTCGGTCCGCACCTCTGTATAGAGTATCGAGCATAAATATCAACTACATTTCCCAGAATTCCCGTGTCACGTGACACACGTGTATGCTTTCCTATTGGAAACTGACGCCCAGCCCCCAGTGAACAGGGGGGTTGGTTGACTCCTCCGAGGTGGGCACTGGAGGAAGAGTTTTTCAGCCAGGTTTGCAGTCGCCGCAAAAAAAACAATCTGAAAAATGATCCATCCGTGTCCAGTGGCATTCTCCAGTCCCAGACCGTTGGCCGGACTGCAACATCCACCCTCGCGGATTACACGTGTGCAATGTTTTTTCTTCTCCCCACCGGAGTTACCACCAAGGCTGATGCCTTCGCTAAAAGGTAATTTTATTGTATTCGAAAATGCCCTAATATGACATGTCTAGTAAGACGATCCCTATATTTGGCCCGAGCCGACCTAGTGCTGATATCAGATAGATGTGGTAGAACCATATATGGATAGATCTAACTGGTTTAGTCATCGTGACAGGCATAGTCGGAGAATATATAACAAGGGTCGGTACTATAGGTGATCGACGTAGCTAACAAAAACATCTGATCAAATGAATGTATTGTACTGTGTCTTTGTGGGCCGAATCGTGGCATCGTGGCATACAAATAGATGTTTGTATAATTAGTATCAAGATAAAATAATATGGCGATGTTAGAATGACACCACCAATGAGTGATCGTGCGTAATGTAGCTGCCCAGCGTATATCCAGCACCATCGCGTCACCACATTCCACTGGCTGTTGGCTAGTAGTAGTTGCTAACAAACGCTGCACAAATGGTACTGGCTATTGGCCGGGCCACAAGCCCGGGCAATAGCCAGTACCAATGTTGCTGGATGATTGCGACGCAATGGTGCTGGATATACCCTGGGCAGCTAGCTACATTACCAGCGATCACTCATTGGTGTTTCATTCTAACGTCGCCATATTATTTTATCGTGATACTACTTATACAAGCATCTATTTGTATTTTTCATGCCACGACTCGGCCCACAAAGACACTGCACAATAAAATCATTTGATCGCCAGCAGCCGGGTAAAACGCCATGTAATAGTAGCGTGCACTGACTACAGCTAAAATGTTTATTTCTTTTTATATATTTAGAACTGGCATCAGATGAGGAGGAGGAGGAGGATGAAGAGTCAAGACTGCGATGGCGTTCTCCGACACTGAACCGGATTCATTCATTCATTCATTTCAGGGGGGGGCAGTTTTTGGGTGTTTTTTTTATTTAGCCTACTCACACATAACCTTCTAGCTTCTAGCAGCAGCTAGAAGCTAGAAGCTGCTGCTGATTGGCCAGGCCGTTTTGTGGCCGGGCATCAAGTCTGCCTGAGAGTTCCCAGATGGGAGCAGGAGGGGGGAACACAGTGTACTCTCTGCTGCCCCATCTGGCGGAGTCAGGTTAACTCACACACACACACACACCGTCAAGGACTGGGTTTGGGGACATTTGGGAGGAGTAGCTCTGATCCATAGCTCTAAATGCGCATTTAGAGCTATGGATCAGAGCTAGGGGAGGAGTAACTGTTTTGTATGTAGGCCTATTTATTTTCTGTAATATTTATAATTTTATTATGTTAGTAGTCGTAAAAAATAAAAGACGCTTTTACAATGAGTTAGACCTGTCATGACTATTTTGTTCACTATTGTGAGGTTTATTGTATATGACTAAGCAAGTTTCAACTGTGATTTACTCTGTAACGGTAGATGGTAATAACTCAATTTCTTTTTTATAATACAGTATACATTCAAGTCTATATTTTGATACATATCATGGGCACCAAGTCATATCAAAACAATGTCCTTGGATGTGTTTTTTATCAAAACTGTGTTTCTTCATAACAGGTTTTTGAGATACATGCATGAATAGACAAGGTACTGGTAAGACTATGTAAACATGGTATATATCAAAATGTGCGTTAGAATGTCTAATTTTACCCCAAAAAAGAATTGAGTTTATATGATGTTCCAATTTCAGAGCTATGGGGACTTTTAGCTGGATAGGTCAGATTGATCATGACTGACCATGCTATTTATAGATGGCAAAATATCTACAGTGGTACATGTGAGAAACTTTTTATTTTATTTTAATTGAACTAGACAACTCACCCTTTAAAATGAGATATTGCATGGCTATGTACGCCCAGCAGAAAAAAAGTTATTTAGAAAATAAAACTTCAACCGGGCATAACTTTTTTTGGTTGTCCTAGAAACAGAAAACAGTGTAAATGCAGGCTCTTTTAAATGGCATCCAACACAAGAACTAAACATTTTATCAACTCAGTTCATTTTTTTCCTGGAAGCAGACAAGTCAAGCTTTCTCTGAAGGTCTTTCGTTGTCACACATTCACAACAGAGAATTTTCAATAAATCATTCAAAAACGCCATTCTGCCATAGAGAAGTCTACAAACTATATAGAAATCCTTGAAACTCTCAAAGAGTTAAGAAGAATCCCAGCCACATTTCTTACCCCTGTAAGTAAACCTGTAATGTGACACTAAAGCTGAAATGTGAGCAGTGACATCCTGTCAGCTTCATCAGGGCCATGATGGACGCCGCCCTGCCAGCCTCTCCTTCATCAGGGCCATGATGGACGCCGCCCTGCCAGCCTCTCCTTCACACATCTCTCCACTCTCATCTTCTATCGCCATCCTTTTAACTTTCCCCTCCACCGCTCCGCCGGCGTTGTCCCTCGCTGTGTCTGATTTATCACTTGTGTTATTCCGTGCTCCGCCTTTTCCTCTTCATTCTCTCTTCCCTCGTCTTCTGTCTATACTAGAGACTGACACGGGAGTGGATTTTCACTCCTGTCCTGTCCCACTCCCACAGAAAAAATCCTGTCCTGTCCCAATCCTGGGCCAGAGTTTAAAAAAAAATCCTGTCCTGTCCCACTCCTGTAGAATGACTCCTGATCCCATCCCGCTCCCACTCGAAATGACTCCCGCTCCCATCCCGCTCCTGTTTTTTTTTTTTTTTTTTTATGTTAGTCATTAGGAAAGGCAATTGATTGATCGATCCATCTATCCATCTATCTATCTATAGGCCTATCTATCTAATTAAAATAAATAAAGTGGGCAATGTTGGATTTAACTTTGACTACCAAATACAGTTATGGCACTTAATTTAAGTCCTATACGGTTTTTCCCTGAACAGAACTTAAAGCTTAACAGTTAACAAGTGCTTTGTCAATTAAGATTAAAAAAAAAACCTCAGTGTCAATTTAACTCTATATGATTAATTATTCAGTGTACAAGTCTATGTGTATGGCAGTGGTCCCCAGGGGTCCTTGAGAGAGCTCCAGGGGGTCCCCAGCTAATTAATAGTTTGGAACCAAATGGACCCTTATGGGTCTGTAACAAATTATGTTATGGGAGTGTACAAATGGAACCAAATGTTGTTCCATTTGTACACTCAAGAGTTAAATTAACATAGATTTTACAATATAAATTGGGGGTCCCAGCGATAAAAATGCCATTCAATGGGGGTCCATAGACTAATGCATGTCAAACTGGGGGTCCTTGAAAATAAAATGGTTGAGAATCACAGCTAGAACCGTAATACAAATCTTCTCTTATGGGGGTCCCTGCCCCTGGCATCTTTTCAAATGGGGGTCTGCGGGCTAATAAATGTCGATTTAGGGGTCCTTGACATGAAAATGTTTGGGAACCACTGGTGTATGGGACTCGGTTGGGAGAAAGAAAGGAGACGATGTATTGTAGAACATTCGCTCAGAACAGAACAGCTGTTCAGAGAGCTGTAACAGCGTTAGCATGTAGCTAACATAGCATCACAATTGAAAGTTGCAACGTTGCCACTGCCAGGGGAAACAAATGCATCAGGATGATCTGGCTATAAATAATCGATTAAATCACGGCACCGGCGCGATGCAGAATCATACACGGCCGCATTACGATGTCTTCATATAAAACTTTATAAGACGTCCAGCCCGACTGGTTTGCAATTGGAGGAGGTGTTTGTGTTGTGGAAGCACTAGCACTGCTGGATTATGGGTAATGTAGTGTTGGCTCACAGAAAGATGACTACATCGATGTCATTCCCGCTCCTGCACGCTCCTGTTGACTTTCAATCCCGTCCCGTCACGATCACGGGATTAATACAAATATTAATCCCATCCCGCGGGAATCCCGCGGGAATCCCGTGACCCGCGGGAGTCCCGACAAAATGTCAGTCTCTAGTCTATACTGCAGGGGTTCTCAACCCGTGGGTCGCGACCCCTCGGGGGGGGTCGCCAAATTATTTTTGGGGGGTCCCCAAATTATTATTAAAAAAAAAGAAAAAAATAAATTGCAACTAAATGGCTTGAAAATGGAGTTTACATTCTGATTCTGATTATTTCCCTTCTGTTTGAATGAATGAATAAATGAATAGTTCATTTGGGTGCTGTACAGCAGGGGTTCTCAACGTTTTTGGCCGGGGACCCCCGAAAATGCTTTGGCAACGTCTCGGGACCCCCGCCCCGCCCACTCCCGACCCCCAATATAAATTGACTGCTACAATAACCTTATTAATAGAGACAATACACCATAAATAAATAATTTGAATTTTATTTGGGGACAATAATTTGGCGACCCCCCGAGGGGTCGCGACCCACGGGTTGAGAACCCCTGCTGTACAGTATGTTACATGGTAAACTTCATCATTTGCATTTATGTTATACACAGAGAGGTGACACCGAAAAGGTCTTCTAGGCTGAAGCCGAAGATTATTTCACCACCATGACTCCTTCTTCCCTCCCTTATCTATCTATCTTCTATGTCCTTTCCACTGGATCTCTCTCTCTCTCTCTCTTTCACTCATCCTGTATTTCATTTCATGTTGAGCTAAAAATAAATAAAAAATAAAGTTAATGAATTAAACAGTTCAAGGAGATTTGCACTATTTATTTACAGTTTAAAACTGAACACGTTATTGAGAAACTATTATTATTGCATCTATAGTTGTGCATTTATTGTTGTTTATTTGGAATAGAACTCTACCCTCACTACCCTCTCCTCTTTTCCCTGCTCTTCTCCTCTCCTCTGGCATGTCCTTCATGGGACAGAGAATTCCCATAGTTACAGTATAGTATATGCCCTGTGAGATTATTCACTGCATCAGAGCTGACTGAGCCCCCAGGGGGGGGGGGGGGGGGGCAGAGGGGGCGATCAGTCATCTATTACACATGAGGGTCATAGAGGGGTGTGTAGGCAGAGGGAGAGAGGGAGAGAGAGAGAGAGAGAGAGGAGAGAGAGAGGAGAGAGAATTACATTATTATCACACTATTGTTAGGATGTATTGTATGTTATTCACTTGTTGTCTCTAGTCTGCATACTTTTATGACTTGTTTTATGTTATATGTACGTGCTGGCAATGTAGAACTGTTATTTCTTTATCATGCCAATAAAGCATTTTGAAATGTAAAATTAAATTGAAAGAGAGAGAGAGAGAGAGAGAGAGAGAGATAGAGAGAGAGAGAGAGAGAGAGAGACAGAGAGAGAGACTCTTCTTCAGGCATATAAAGAGTGATTTAGGTACCTCATAAACCATGGCTCCTAAATCACTCCCTCAGTAAATCTAGCTGTATCTTTAGCTGTAGATCGGGTCAGGCTCTGCCAGGAACACAGTGCCGATGCAAAAATAATTTGTGAGTTGAGGCGTAAACCCCTTGCATACAAGTACATAATACCTGCATACAACAACAACACCTCTCATCTCTCTGTTACTGAGACACCACCGATGATGTCATTTTTACAGTGACCTTGGTTGAGACCATGACCGCGTCAAGGACTCACCATTATGGTCTCTTCGGGCGACTAGGTTCCCAATAGGCTAGTGGGAAGAAGAGGGTATCGCGCACGCACACACGCACGCACGAGGGTCAATGATCACAATGAAACTATTCTTAACCGTTTCCGTCCGTAGGACGTCGCCACACGTCCTAGGGGTCCCAATCGACGTGTACATACAACGTCCTCAGACGTCCTAGCGCATCCTCAATGATACGGGGCGAGATAAGAATATTCTGAATTTTTTCCTTTTTTTTAATTTGTCAGTTCGCCTTTCGGCTACCGTATGCTACACTCTAGAGTCTAGACTCTTGTTAGCTTACCATTGACATAGCCGTTAGCGCGGCAGAAAGAATGACTCGTCTCTCCTAATCCAGGGCGCTCTCCGTGGTGTTGAACGGATCGATATACTGGCGCTTCATTTCTGCTCCTCATCCGTCTCTCCCGCAAAATATGAACGCCTTTTGGATATCGTATAAATTAAAACGATAGCAATGTAAGCTAGCTATGTAAAGATAACTTTTTTGAGCGGATTGTTTCCGGGTCATGGGTTTCCGAGTAAAAGCGGCCATGTCTTTCCGGCACCCCAGAGCTCCTATTTTGAAGGCCTTTTCCGGCACTGATTGTGTTAAAGTCGTCACATGTACCTCTGGTATGGTGTGCATAATGGCTTCACCACCCAGGGGATGACACTAACGTTTACCCGACTGCCCGGGGCAGGTAGATAAAATGGTTGGGCAGGTGAAGTTTGCAGGTGGCAGGTTTGCATTTTGAGTGGGGATGGAACCATCTATAGTTCGCTATGTATGAACACAACACGAGTCACGAGATATATCTGTTCTGACCGTGGTCAGAGCACTACGTGTCACCCCCTCTCCCTCTCCCTCTCGTAGTAGTAGGTATAGGTCTCCTGCGTAGCTCATGGATTGGATTTTGCACAAGCTCGTATTGACCAATTTATATTTTGGCCAGTTTTCCACACAGGTATTCTCAACTTTGATTGGCTCCCACAGTTTCACAGTTGGGTTGGAAGTAGGCTAATGGAGAGGTGGTGTGGGGTTGACGTCAGCGAGGGCCGCATGCAGCGGGTTCCTAACGCCAAATCAACGGGTTTTAGATCTGAGCCAAGCCTCCTGAGGACGAGGTGAAGCCTGGAGTCACCGTGCATAAAACAGAAGAGATGAGTGGACAGCTTTACAAACACATTGGTGAAGTTTACCCATTTTGGGCGGGAACCCTTTTTTGCTATTATGTTATTACGTTAGCTATTTAAAAATAGCAGATCTACAAGCTTGCAGCGCGGCACTCGGTGCCGCGCTGCAAGCTTGTAGATCTGCTATTTTTGAAAAATCCTGAAAATGTGGCACAAATCTTTAAATATATTATTTTAGAGTGAACGTTTTTCACTCAAATCTTTGCTTCCGGGTCTGGATCAGCTTGAAAATCATGAAAGTCGGCCCACCCAACTGACCACTCAACATGGCAGGCCTCCAAATGAAGTCAGCCCACCCAACTGACCACTCAACATGGCAGGCATCCAAATGCATTTTCAGAGCATGTTTTGTTTATTCGAGAATAACAACTAGAAAAGAAAGTGGTTACACTTTCTATAGTTACGAAGCATGACAAAGCCTTTCTGCAGTTTTTCCTCAATTATTAAAGTGAAGGAAGATATAAACACAGCCTTTGTTCTGTCCTATGGTACAGTAGGTAGCCATGGCATAAGCCAGACAATGCACCTGGAAGGCTCCTGATATGAAAAATAATGGCCCCGGCGGGAGGGAGGGAACATTGCAAGTTCACCCTCTGCCTCGTCCCAAATCTATATCGGGACACCTCGGTCGGACAGTATGTATCACTCTCTTAACAGAAAAGTTTAGTTTTTAAGTGTTTCAGCTATGGAAGCTCGGCACTTTTTTTGGAGAGGTTGTTGTTGGTTATATAGCTACAAAAACATGATGCAACTGATACCACAGCGAGCTGTAGAACTACAAAAACATGATGCAACTGATACCACAGCGAGCTGTAGAACTACAAAAACATGATGCAACTGATACCACAGCGAGCTGTAGAACTACAAAACCATGATGCAACTGATACCACAGCGAGCTGTAGAACTACAAAAACATGATGCAACTGATACCACAGCCAGCTGTAGAACTACAAAAACATGATGCAACTGATACCACAGCCAGCTGTAGAACTACAAAAACATGATGCAACTGATACCACAGCGAGCTGTAGAACTACAAAAACATGATGCAACTGATACCACAGCGAGCTGTAGAACTACAAAAACATGATGCAACTGATACCACAGCCAAGCTGTAGAACTACAAAAACATGATGCAACTGATACCACAGCCAGCAGTAGAACTACAAAAACATGATGCAACTGATACCACAGCGAGCTGTAGAACTACAAAAACATGATGCAACTGATACCACAGCCAGCAGTAGAACTACAAAACTAGCAGATAAAAGGGGTTGATGTCAGGCAGAATCTTATCAGAAGCTTAAATCTCCATATTTCAACTTTGATATTCCTGCAGTGTCACACAAACATTTTGGACGTCACGTAACAGTTTTAAAAGGTCATATGAGGTTGCTCCACCATGCAGACAATGAAGAATATTCTCACCCAAATCTAAGCCCTTGAGCTGCTGTAGTGTACATGTACCCTGGCAGAGCTCCAGGGCTGCTGTGAGTGTCCTTGTTAATGACAGGTGTGATGATAAGTCTGTGTGGGGGACCTGCAGAGTACGGACTAATGAGCAGGTTATGCTAGGTTAGGCCAATTTAATGCCTTGTCACAGGGAGCAAAAAAATAGCAGCCGTCTGCAATTTTGGCATGAATTGGTCGCACCTATCCTGCTACAACACTGTGGTCACCTATCCTGCTACAACACTGTGGTCCTATCCTGCTACAACACTGTGGTCCTATCCTGCTACAACACTGTGGTCCTATCCTGCTACAACACTGTGGTCCTATCCTGCTACAACACTGTGGTCACGACAACGTTGATACAATACTCTCTTTCCCTCCGGCAACCCCCTGTGGTCACACAGCTTGATACGCTGTTGTCTCCGCCGTTGGAACGCCTGTGGTCACAACAAGTCGTGACACAACACCGTTCCTGACAGAGAGAGAAACCCAACAGTGTTATTGAACTCAACACAAATATTTTCCATA
This sequence comes from Electrona antarctica, assembly GCF_951216825.1. Lineage (NCBI taxonomy): Eukaryota > Metazoa > Chordata > Actinopteri > Myctophiformes > Myctophidae > Electrona > Electrona antarctica. Next base: position 2,732,138 of record NC_136810.1, on the reverse strand, counting down.
ATAGCTCAGTGTGGTTCTCAAAACTCTGTCGGGTGTATTGCTAGTTGACAGCACACAATCAATGATATTATCATGAGAAGGTAGGCTATATGAACACCAAATGTATTGTTTCTGAAATGTGTCTGATTTTCACTGCCTCCCGGCCTACCTTCATAATAATGAATTGCATTTTTATAGCGCTTTTCCAAGTGCTCAAAGCGCTTTACAATGGTTCATTCATTCATTCATACATTGGGAGGTGAAGTGACGAACAGTCGACGCCAGCGTCCTCACTTCCCACATTCACACACCAATGGTGGCGAGCTCACACCGACCGACTCATTGGAGGCAATGTAGGGTTCAGTGTCTTGCCCAAGGAGACTTCGACATGTGGACAGGAGGAGGAGCTGGGATTCGAACCGCCGACCCAGGGATCAGTGGACGACCTGCTCTACCTCCTGAGCCACAGTCGCTGTAATGTCATTGACTTAAGCGTTGTGTGTTGATGAGTTGAACTTGTGATTGAAGCGACCCCACTGACTGCAGAAGCCACTTTCAGACTTCATAAACACATCAAAGCGTGTCACAGATAATGACTTTTTTTCTCCCCAGATTCATATTCATACATGGAGTCATATGGAAATGTGTGCGTTCGTTCCTTGCCCTCATTAACTGCTCATTTCCTCTTATCGCGGGGCCATTAGCCCATGTGGTGTGTGTGTGTGTGTGTGTGTGTGTGTGTGTGTGTGTGTGTGTGTGTGTGTGTGTGTGTGGCCCATTAACCATGACAAAGCTTGTCACCGTTCAAATCCACTGTCAGTGACGGATTGTGACATTAGAGTTGTTAAATGTCATTAAAGTTATTAGATAACACGTGACACATGGCATTTATCAGCGCACAGGACCGATGAACAGGAGCACACGGTTCATGCTTCGTTGCACGGCGGTGTCGAGCGACGTTAGCAGACCACAGCGCCTTGTGAACAGCGACAGTAGCAGACCACAGCGCCTTGTGAACAGCTTGGAGGACAGTAGCAGACCACAGCGCCTTGTGAACAGCTTGGAGGACAGTAGCAGACCACAGCGCCTTGTGAACAGCTTGGAGGACAGTAGCAGACCACAGCGCCTTGTGAACAGCTTGGAGGACAGTAGCAGACCACAGCGCCTTGTGAACAGCTTGGAGGACAGTAGCAGACCACAGCGCCTTGTGAACAGCGACAGTAGCAGACCACAGCGCCTTGTGAACAGCTTGGAAGACAGTAGCAGACCACAGCGCCTTGTGAACAGCGACAGTAGCAGACCACAGCGCCTTGTGAACAGCTTGGAGGACAGTAGCAGACCACAGCGCCTTGTGAACAGCTTGGAAGACAGTAGCAGACCACAGCGCCTTGTGAACAGCTTGGAGGACAGTAGCAGACCACAGCGCCTTGTGAACAGCTTGGAGGACAGTAGCAGACCACAGCGCCTTGTGGACAGCTTGGAGGACAGTAGCGGACCACAGCGCCTTGTGAACAGCTTGGAGGACAGTAGCAGACCACAGCGCCTTGTGGACAGCGACAGTAGCAGACCACAGCGCCTTGTGAACAGCTTGGAGGACAGTAGCAGACCACAGCGCCTTGTGAACAGCGACAGTAGCAGACCACAGCGCCTTGTGAACAGCTTGGAGGACAGTAGCAGACCACAGCGCCTTGTGAACAGCTTGGAGGACAGTAGCAGACCACAGCGCCTTGTGAACAGCTTGGAGGACAGTAGCAGACCACAGCGCCTTGTGAACAGCTTGGAGGACAGTAGCAGACCACAGCGCCTTGTGAACAGCTTGGAGGACAGTAGCAGACCACAGCGCCTTGTGAACAGCGACAGTAGCAGACCACAGCGCCTTGTGAACAGCTTGGAAGACAGTAGCAGACCACAGCGCCTTGTGAACAGCGACAGTAGCAGACCACAGCGCCTTGTGAACAGCTTGGAGGACAGTAGCAGACCACAGCGCCTTGTGAACAGCTTGGAGGACAGTAGCAGACCACAGCGCCTTGTGAACAGCTTGGAGGACAGTAGCAGACCACAGCGCCTTGTGAACAGCTTGGAGGACAGTAGCAGACCACAGCGCCTTGTGAACAGCTTGGAGGACAGTAGCAGACCACAGCGCCTTGTGAACAGCTTGGAGGACAGTAGCAGACCACAGCGCCTTGTGAACAGCGACAGTAGCAGACCACAGCGCCTTGTGAACAGCTTGGAAGACAGTAGCAGACCACAGCGCCTTGTGAACAGCGACAGTAGCAGACCACAGCGCCTTGTGAACAGCTTGGAGGACAGTAGCAGACCACAGCGCCTTGTGAACAGCTTGGAGGACAGTAGCAGACCACAGCGCCTTGTGAACAGCTTGGAGGACAGTAGCAGACCACAGCGCCTTGTGAACAGCGACAGTAGCAGACCACAGCGCCTTGTGAACAGCGACAGTAGCAGACCACAGCGCCTTGTGAACAGCGACAGTAGCAGACCACAGCGCCTTGTGAACAGCTTGTAAGTCTGCTATTTTCTGAGCATACAGTAAATTGCACATTAGACAGCAACGGGTGGGCCTGACGTCACAATTTAAAAAAATATCTTCTAAATTCTGACATATTTCATGTCAAGGACCCCAAAAATTATATGTAATTGGCCACCGACCCCCATTTGATAATATGTTGTCCCAGGGACCTCTCAGAAGCAAAGATTTGAGTTAAAAAACGTTCCCTGTGAAAGAATATATATTCAAAAATAATTAAAAAATAGCATACCACAAGCAAGCTTGTAGCGCTTGGGACATCCCTAGTAATTAGCATAACGAATGTTCAAGAATATTAAAAGATTTTCGCACGCACGCACGCACGCACGCACGCACGCACGCACGCACGCACGCACGCACGCACGCACGCACGCACACACATCTCCAGCGTCTACAGATAGGGCTGTACGTGGTAGAGACACATCTCCAGCGTCTACAGATAGGGCTGTACGTGGTAGAGACACATCTCCAGCGTCTACAGATAGGGCTGTACGTGGTAGAGACACATCTCCAGCGTCTACAGATAGGGCTGTACGTGGTAGAGACACATCTCCAGTTCTACAGATAGGGCTGTACGTGGTAGAGACACATCTCCAGCGTCTACAGATAGGGCTGTACGTGGTAGAGACACATCTCCAGCGTCTACAGATAGGGCTGTACGTGGTAGAGACACATCTCCAGCGTCTACAGATAGGGCTGTACGTGGTAGAGACACATCTCCAGCGTCTACAGATAGGGCTGTACGAGGTAGAGACACATCTCTAGCGTCTACAGATAGGGCTGTAGAGACACATCTCCAGCGTCTACAGATAGGGCTGTAGAGACACATCTCCAGCGTCTACAGATAGGGCTGTAGAGACACATCTCCAGCGTCTACAGATAGGGCTGTAGAGACACATCTCCAGCGTCTACAGATAGGGCTGTACGAGGTAGAGACACATCTCCAGCGTCTACAGATAGGGCCGTATGTGGTAGAGACACAACTCCAGCGTCTACAGATAGGGCTGTACGTGGTAGAGACACAACTCCAGCGTCTACAGATAGGGCTGTACGAGGTAGAGACACATCTCCAGCGTCTACAGATAGGGCCGTACGTGGTAGAGACACATCTCTAGCGTCTACAGATAGGGCCGTACGTGGTAGAGACACATCTCTAGCGTCTACAGATAGGGCTGTACGTGGTAGAGACACATCTCCAGCGTCTACAGATAGGGCTGTACGTGGTAGAGACACATCTCCAGCGTCTACAGATAGGGCCGTACGTGGTAGAGACACATCTCTAGCGTCTACAGATAGGGCCGTACGTGGTAGAGACACATCTCTAGCGTCTACAGATAGGGCTGTACGTGGTAGAGACACATCTCCAGCGTCTACAGATAGGGCTGTACGTGGTAGAGACACATCTCCAGCGTCTACAGATAGGGCCGTACGTGGTAGAGACACATCTCTAGCGTCTACAGATAGGGCCGTACGTGGTAGAGACACATCTCTAGCGTCTACAGATAGGGCTGTACGTGGTAGAGACACATCTCTAGCGTCTACAGATAGGGCTGTACGTGGTAGAGACACATCTCTAGCGTCTACAGATAGGGCTGTAGAGACACATCTCCAGCGTCTACAGATAGGGCTGTACGAGGTAGAGACACATCTCCAGCGTCTACAGATAGGGCCGTACGTGGTAGAGACACATCTCCAACGTCTACAGATAGGGCTGTACGTGGTAGAGACACATCTCCAGCGTCTACAGATAGGGCTGTACGTGGTAGAGACACATCTCCAGCGTCTACAGATAGGGCTGTACGTGGTAGAGACACATCTCCAGCGTCTACAGATAGGGCTGTACGAGGTAGAGACACATCTCCAGCGTCTACAGATAGGGCCGTACGTGGTAGAGACACATCTCTAGCGTCTACAGATAGGGCTGTACGTGGTAGAGACACATCTCCAGCGTCTACAGATAGGGCTGTACGTGGTAGAGACACATCTCCAGCGTCTACAGATAGGGCTGTACGTGGTAGAGACACATCTCCAGCGTCTACAGATAGGGCTGTAGGTGGTAGAGACACATCTCCAGCGTCTACAGATAGGGCTGTACGTGGTAGAGACACATCTCCAGCGTCTACAGATAGGGCTGTACGTGGTAGAGACACATCTCCAGCGTCTACAGATAGGGCCGTACGTGGTAGAGACATATTATCTCCAGCCTTCTGTTGAACAATTCCACAGTTCATAACAATATACGACAGGCTTGATGCCGAGACAATGGAACTGCCTCATAGAATTTATAATTGCCAGGCTTTGTTTAACTTCTGTCCCCTCAAAGTTGCTGAAGGAATATTCCCCAGGCCTTTTCTCTCCTCACTGCCAGTGGTAAAATAAAACAAAACAAAAGTACTCAAATGTTTATACTGAAAACTGGAAATACTCCAGGAAAGTAAAAATGCCTCGAAATTGTACTGTACTTGAGTAAATGTACTTAACCCATTCTTGGCGGGAACCCCTTTTGGTGTTTTAGCCTATTACGTTCTCTTTTGAGTTATAATTGTACTTCCGGCAGTCTTCCGGGTGCTTCAAAACGCCACTGAGCAACTTCTATTGAAATTAATAGAAGTTGAGGTTCTCCCTCAATCCTTTATGAGGTGAACGTGTGTGTGTGTGTGCGTGCGTGCGTGCGTGCGTGCGTGCGTGCGTGCGTGCGTGCGTGCGTGCGTGCGTGTTGTTCGTGCCAAGTAATGGTGCCAGTAATGGTAAATAAGAGACAGAAATGTATTCCATTCAAAACATATTCTATATTATTCCCATATTTTGGGCGTGCTCTACAAGCCCTTCACATAACCCTGAGTCCCTGAATACCATATTCTCTTGTAAGAACAGAATGGGTTTCACAACCTTTTAGCCAGACGACTTATACTGCTTAGATGGAAGGAAATGTCCCCTCCAACCTTCCCTTTATGGATTTAAGCCGCTATGCATCGTCGGAATATGGAAAAATCCACTTTTCTACGAGAGGCTGTGCCTCAATTTCTACATTATCTGGCAGCCATTTCTGACTTATGTAGAATAGGAACAAAGCGTTAGGCCCCGTCCTACCTCAAAGCCACCCCATACCCCCTGCACCCCCCCATACACCCCACCCCCCACCCCCTGCACCCCCTCCCTACACCTCTGCATACACCCCACCCCATACCCCCTGCACCCCCTCCCTGCACCCCCCATACACCCCACCACCCAGAGATGATGTACTCCGGTCCAATTCTGGCCGGAGCGATATGCGGCTGTATGAGGCCGCTAGAGGCGGGATCAACGCGAGACTTATGACATATTGAAGCGCTGCCACAGTGCAATGTAAACACAACCTAACAAGACTACAACTCTAAATTATTATGGAGATATCATCATGTTTGTCCCGCTGCTTCTGGGTTCATCGTTTCTGCTTGAGAGATCCCAGATGCAGGCAGGAGGAGGGAACTGGTGAACTCAATACTGCCGCAATCTGGCAAAGTCAGGTTACCATCCCACCCCCTTATACTTGAAAGCTGTCATTGCTCCCCCCGTCTTCCATACAGAACCAATCTGTAGGCAATACACTCGTTACCTCTAGGTCCTCCAAATTAGTTGGAGGAGAAGTGGTGTCAGCACTTGTGTGGGGGACCCGGGTTAATCTGGTGTCGGACATGGAAGTGTTACAGAGTGCCTGCTTTAATTAATTTAATCAAATCAAATCAATAAATAAAGCTCTCAATCCCTCGCCTGAACTCTCTCACGTCTCCTTGTTGTTCCTCTCCTTTTTCTGTGAGTCCCCCCCCCCCCCCTCTCTCTCTCTCTCTCATTATTATGCAGAACACACCTCCCGATAACTTTGGACCAGTGGTGGACATAATGTATATACTCAAGTATTCAAAAGGTCACATTAGAAAGTGTATTTAAAAAAAAAATATCGTGCATTTCTGTTTTTAAATGTAGAACATTGAGATAACGCAAAAGCAACCAATCTACAAGGTCTTGAGGATCGGGCAATTAATGATCAAGTGGTTAATTCATATAATTCAAATTAAATATTTCTGTTTGAAATGAAGCGTGAGAGTGAGACTCATGTGCTTGTAAAAAACTAAAGAAAACAAAACAAAACAGAAAAACTCCAGAAAAGTACGCAAGTACAGCAATACTCAAGTTGGTAAATGGTAAATGGTGCATTTATATAGCGCCTTTATCCAAGGCGCTTTACATAGATTGTGCATCAATTCACCCATTCACACACACATTCATACACCGATGGCGGCAGAAACCATGCAAGGCACTAGCCAGCACATCTTGAGCAATTTGGGGTTCAGTGTCTTGCTCAAGGACATTTCGACACTAACTCTGGGGGAGCCCGGGTTCGAACTGGCAACCTTGCGGTTACCATCCAGCCACTCTACCCCTGAGCCACCGCCGCCCTAAATGTACTTAGTTACTGCCCGCCACTGCTTTGGACCAGTGAAGAAGAGGGTAGAACAGGTACGGTCGCCCCTTTTCCACCTCACCCCACTGCTCTACCTAGCTGTAAATAACAGGTACGGTCGCCCCTTTTCCACCTCACCCCACTGCTCTACCTAGCTGTAAATAACAGGTACGGTCGCCCCTTTTCCATCTCGCCCCACTACTCTACCTAGCTGTAAATAACAGGTACGGTCGCCCCTTTTCCACCTCGCCCCACTACTCTACCTAGCTGTAAATAACAGGTACGGTCGCCCCTTTTCCATCTCGCCCCACTGCTCTACCTAGCTGTAAATAACAGGTACGGTCGCCCCTTTTCCACCTCGCCCCACTACTCTACCTAGCTGTAAATAACAGGTACGGTCGCCCCTTTTCCATCTCGCCCCACTGCTCTACCTAGCTGTAAATAACAGGTACGGTCGCCCCTTTTCCACCTCGCCCCACTACTCTACCTAGCTGTAAATAACAGGTACGGTCGCCCCTTTTCCATCTCGCCCCACTACTCTACCTAGCTGTAAATAACAGGTACGGTCGCCCCTTTTCCACCTCGCCCCACTACTCTACCTAGCTGTAAATAACAGGTACGGTCGCCCCTTTTCCATCTCGCCCCACTACTCTACCTAGCTGTAAATAACAGGTACGGTCGCCCCTTTTCCACCTCGTCCCACTACTCTACCTAGCTGTAAATAACAGGTACGGTCGCCCCTTTTCCACCTCGTCCCACTACTCTACCTAGCTGTAAATAACAGGTACGGTCGCCCCTTTTCCACCTCGTCCCACTACTCTACCTAGCTGTAAATAACAGGTACGGTCGGCCCTTTTCCATCTCGCCCCACTACTCTACCTAGCTGTAAATAACAGGTACGGTCGCCCCTTTTCCATCTCGCCCCACTACTCTACCTAGCTGTAAATAACAGGTACGGTCGCCCCTTTTCCATCTCGCCCCACTACTCTACCTAGCTGTAAATAACAAACATAATTCATGTTGGTGATTATATAAAAGGTATTATCATATTAATTTATCATTGTTAAGTTCACTCTGTATATCCACGGGCATAATAGCATGATGATGCCATTACAAAACATGGGCTTTACATGGAAGAAATGTGATTAATAAAACGAAATTAACTGCTTAGAAGGTCCTAAATTAACTTAATTAAGCAGTCACCGTCTCTGTGTCATGCTATTCTTTCTTCATTTTACAGAGTATAGAGATCGACTACTATGCAATCAAATAAATCTGTATACAAGATAATTTCAGATTTCAGAGAGGGAGGGACATACAAAAAGGAACTACATTAACACATTTTGCGGGGGCGAGTTGGTAAAGGGGCGAGTCGTCTGGTATTCAAGAAGTGTTCGGGGGAGTCGTGTGACCCTGGACGGCACCTCATGGACGCCCCCTGGAGGCCACGGCCCTCCCAGCACCCCCTGGGCTCATTGGTATGCTCCAGAGACTGCACACATCATTAACGAGGAAGGACTGCAATTAAGCATAATTAAGGAAGGGGGGGGGGGTCATCTGTCCCGTGGCGGTACAACGGAGGTGCAGTGGAATGGAGATGAAATCACAAAGAAAGGCCACTTTGAGGTCATAGGTCACGGGCGACCCCTCACCCTCCCGACCCTCAATAAACCAAATAATGCAACTCCACACACATGCGTACAGTATGTGTGCATAGTTACGCATGTGTGTACGCGGATGCATTAACACTCACAAAGGCCCAAATAGATGTTTTTCTGTAGGTCATTTTAAAATGATTTTGTCCTTGAGACCCTGATGTGAATGAAAATGAAAGGAAATGGTATGAATGTCAAAAATGTACGTGAGAAATGAATTAACCCATTTCGGGCGGGGAACCGCTTTTGGTGTTTTAAGCATTCTGTTCTACTATAGCTATTGCAAAATAGCAGATCTACAAGCTGCACTCGGTGCCGCGCTACAAGCTTGTAGGTCTTTGGAGAAAAACATGCATCGTCGCGTTTTGGCATTTCTAGCGATGTAAAACGTGCATCGTCGCGTTTTGGCATTTCTAGTGATGAAAAACGCGCATCGACGCGTTTTGGCATTTCTAGCGATGAATAACGCGCATCGACGCGTTTTGGCATTTCTAGCGATGAAAAACTTGGCGCAAATCTTTGAATATATATTCGTTCAGAGCGAACGTTTTTAACTCAAATCTTTGCTGAGGTCCCTGGAACAACATATTTTCAGATGGGGGTCGGCGGCCAAATACATATCTTTTTGGGAGTCCTTGACATATGCAGCATTTTGTATTCCCACAAAGCTGTTTGGAGACTTTGGACAAATCACCATCCAGTAATTCAGTACTTCTGGTTGCTGTGGAATCTGAGTGGGATTTGCTTTATTTTAGCTGTCATTTCCTCCTTTTCTAAACATGTTGTTCATCACTTCATTATGAACAACATTTCAAATTTCTAAAAAAAAAAAAAAAAAAAAAAGGTTTTTTCCCTGATATTGATATTTTAATAATCAATATCGATTATTTATCACAGGAGGACGTATCGATATATATCGCCATATCAGCAGGCGACGCGTTGTGAGCTTGTAGAACAGCTATTTTGGGTGTGCGGTACCGCCGCTGCGCCAACGAAGTCGGAGTATACACAATCGAAACTAAAATGAGAACATGACATTCATTAATTTCGAGTGGAGAGCTACACTGCTGCAGTGGAGAGCTACACTGCTGCAGTGGAGAGCTACACTGCTGCAGTGGAGAGCTACACTGCTGCAGTGAGTGGAGAGCTACACTGCTACAGTGGAGAGCTACACTGCTGCAGTGAGTGGAGAGCTACACTGCTACAGTGGAGAGCTACACTGCTGCAGTGGAGAGCTACACTGCTGCAGTGGAGAGCTACACTGCTGCAGTGGAGAGCTACACTGCTGCAGTGGAGAGCTACACTGCTACAGTGGAGAGCTACACTGCTGCAGTGGAGAGCTACACTGCTGCAGTGGAGAGCTACACTGCTGCAGTGGAGAGCTACACTGCTGCAGTGGAGAGCTACACTGCTACAGTGGAGAGCTACACTGCTGCAGTGGAGAGCTACACTGCTGCAGTGGAGAGCTACACTGCTGCAGTGGAGAGCTACACTGCTGCAGTGAGTGGAGAGCTACACTGCTGCAGTGGAGAGCTGCACTGCTACAGTGGAGAGCTACACTGCTGCAGTGGAGAGCTACACTGCTGCAGTGAGTGGAGAGCTACACTGCTGCAGTGGAGAGCTGCACTGCTGCAGTGGAGAGCTGCACTGCTGCAGTGGAGAGCTACACTGCTGCAGTGAGTGGAGAGCTACACTGCTGCAGTGGAGAGCTACACTGCTGCAGTGAGTGGAGAGCTACACTGCTGCAGTGGAGAGCTACACTGCTGCAGTGGAGAGCTACACTGCTGCAGTGAGTGGAGAGCTACACTGCTGCAGTGGAGAGCTACACTGCTGCAGTGAGTGGAGAGCTACACTGCTGCAGTGGAGAGCTACACTGCTGCAGTGGAGAGCTACACTGCTACAGTGGAGAGCTACACTGCTGCAGTGAGTGGAGAGCTACACTGCTACAGTGGAGAGCTACACTGCTGCAGTGGAGAGCTACACTGCTGCAGTGGAGAGCTACACTGCTGCAGTGGAGAGCTACACTGCTGCAGTGGAGAGCTACACTGCTGCAGTGGAGAGCTACACTGCTGCAGTGGAGAGCTACACTGCTGCAGTGGAGAGCTACACTGCTGCAGTGGAGAGCTGCACTGCTGCAGTGGAGAGCTACACTGCTGCAGTGAGTGGAGAGCTACACTGCTGCAGTGGAGAGCTACACTGCTGCAGTGGAGAGCTACACTGCTGCAGTGAGTGGAGAGCTACACTGCTGCAGTGGAGAGCTACACTGCTGCAGTGGAGAGCTACACTGCTGCAGTGGAGAGCTACACTGCTGCAGTGAGTGGAGAGCTACACTGCTGCAGTGGAGAGCTACACTGCTGCAGTGGAGAGCTACACTGCTGCAGTGGAGAGCTACACTGCTGCAGTGGAGAGCTACACTGCTGCAGTGGAGAGCTGCACTGCTGCAGTGGAGAGCTACACTGCTGCAGTGAGTGGAGAGCTACACTGCTGCAGTGGAGAGCTACACTGCTGCAGTGGAGAGCTGCACTGCTGCAGTGGAGAGCTACACTGCTGCAGTGGAGAGCTACACTGCTGCAGTGGAGAGCTACACTGCTACAGTGAGTGGAGAGCTACACTGCTGCAGTGCGCGCACAACCCAAACGAGTCAAGTGAACCGTTCCGAAACAGATAGGCGGCGGCCTATGTCATGTCACGTATGTGTGTCTCTCTCTCTCTCTCTCTCTCTCTCTCTCTGTCAATCAAAGCAAATGCGATTATGCATGCGAATGATGCGATACTTAATATTAATAGCGGCAAAGCCGCTAATACAACGCTCCATGTTCCATGTGTTACACTCTCAGAGTTACAGATCCGTAAGGGTCCATTTGGTTCCATGTGTTACACTCTCAGAGTTACAGATCCGTAAGGGTCCATTTGGTTCCATGTGTTACACTCTCAGAGTTACAGATCTGTAAGGGTCCATTTGGTTCCATGTGTTACACTCTCAGAGTTACAGACCTGTAGGGTCCATTTGGTTCCATGTGTTACACTCTCAGAGTTACAGATCCGTAAGGGTCCATTTGGTTCCATGTGTTACACTCTCAGAGTTACAGACCTGTAAGGGTCCATTTGGTTCCATGTGGTCGACTGCATCTTTGAATCTTCTTCATGACGCTGGGCTTCCATTGACAATAAATGGTAGACTGCATCTTTGCATCTTCATGTCGCTGGGCTTCCATTGACAATAAATGGTAGACTACATCTTTGGATCTTCATGTCGCTGGGCTTCCATTGACAATAAATGGTAGACTGCATCTTTGCATCTTCATGTCGCTGGGCTTCCATTGACAATAAATGGTAGACTGCATCTTTTCATTTTCATGTCGCTGGGCTTCCATTGATACAAAATGGTAGACTGCATCTTTGCATCTTCATGTCGCTGGGCTTCCATTGACACTAAATGGTAGACTGCATCTTTGCATCTTCATGTCGCTGGGCTTCCATTGACAATAAATGGTAGACTGCATCTTTGCATCTTCATGTCGCTGGGCTTCCATTGACAATAAATGGTAGACTTCATCTCTACATGACATCATCAACAACTGGGATCCACAGGGAAGCGACCCTGACTCGTTTTCTTAGTTGGATGAGGTGTTGTTTTTTACGCTTTTTTTGGTCATGGTTTCCAGTTCCCACCTGATGTTGTGTGTGAGTTCTGATTGGTCCAGAGCGTACTGAATAACTGCCAGCTTACATAACGTCTTAAGACTAGGACTCAAGTCTAAGATGAACAGCTCATCAGTGATAGTGAAATCTTCTTTCCTTCCTCCAAAGAGGATGATATGATCTCCCACAATGCAACAGTACATACCATGCGTTGGACATGGTCCTTTCCCCTTGGGCTCAACCTTCTTCCAGGAGAGGGTCTCTGGACTGAATTTCCACGCATCATTGAAGGCCTGGTTGCAGTTGGAGCCTCCAAATATGTACAGCTCTCCATTGTAGGTAGATGCTGAATGACACCAGCGTCTTTGTGGTAGAAGTTGAACAGAAGGTGTGTTCAGCCAGTCTTTGGTCTGTGTGTCAAACACTCTGATGGTGTTGTAGACCCCCTGGTCACTCCAGCCCCCGATTACAAACATCTTTGTCCCGATGATGGTGGCAGAGTGACAGTGTGAAGCAGGAGGTGGAGTTCCTCTGGTGTTAATTAAAGACCAGACCATTGTGCTGGTGTCCAACTTGTACATGCCATTAGTCCATCCAGTCAGCTTGGTGTGTCCTCCATGGATAAACATGACCTTCTCCAACACACAGGCTGAGTGGTTCCTCCTCCCCTCTGGAACAGTCCCAGAAACCCTGGGTTGGAACCATCTGTGGGCGTCGACATCAAATGCATAAAGCACATTGCAGTAAGCATAGCCTCCCCAGATGTAGACTGTATCTTCAATCAACACAGCTGTGTGGCAAAAGCGCATGGATGGAACCTCTAGGTGACCGTCTCCTCTTCCTGGTTCCACTGGAGGTAACTTCTTCCAGCATAAAGACACTGTGTTGAAGACATGGACATCCATTTGTTCCATGTGGTTGAAGGTCCTTCCATCACAGCCTCCAAAGCAATACAGTTTGTTCCTCACTGCTACAGCAGCATGATGGACTCGCTTTGGTCCTCCTGCTTTGGAAACGGTCCAAGACAACATCTGTCTGTCTGTCTGTCTGTCTGTCTGTCTGTGTCTCTCTCGCTCACTTCTCTCTCTCGACGTCTACAGTCATTTCCAACACGGTGCATCATCTTATATATCTTCTGGTGTGAAATCACACGCGACACAAACTGTTACCATGCACGCCTTAACGACGCCAATTTGTGCAGCTGTTCCTCATCTGCACCCTTTGAACTCTGGTGCTATTTATGACTTCAAACGGCTGCCTTTCAGCATAGCATCCGTCCAAAAAGAATAAACTGAAATGCCTCAACAACTTTCCTAAGAGTACTACAGAGTGTGTGGATGGAATATTCCTTTATATGCCTCAAATCCTACAATTACAAGTTCTTGTCGGGGGGGGGCACATGGCCGCTTTTACTCTCCCGCCATCCTGGGCCGTGGCTCAGAGGTCCATCTTGGGCCGTTGCTCAGAGGTCCATCCTGGGCCGTGGCTCGGCGGTCCATCCATTTAAAATTAGATATTCCTCTAAATCTGGATAGGAAAAAAAAGTAAAGGTGCCTCCTCCCCTCTCTCTCTCTCTCTCTCTCTCTCAGGAAGCAACTGAACTTTCTGTTGAAAAGCCGGTCGTTTTTTTGTTTCCGCGGGCTGCGGGGCAGGCGGGTAGGCTGGCTCGCCTTATGACCCCCACAAACAGAAGGCCTTCCATTGAGTCTTATGACCTCCACAAACAGAAGGCCTTCCATTGAGTCTTATGACCTCCACAAACAGAAGGCCTTCCATTGAGTCTTATGACCCCCACAAACAGAAGGCCTTCCATTGAGTCTCATGACCTCCACAAACAGAAGGCCTTCCATTGAGTCTTATGACCTCCACAAACAGAAGGCCTTCCATTGAGTCTCATGACCTCCACAAACAGAAGGCCTTCCATTGAGTCTTATGACCCCCACAAACAGAAGTCCTTCCATTGAGTCTTATGACCCCCACAAACAGAAGGCCTTCCATTGATTCTTATGACCTCCACAAACAGAAGGCCTTCCATTGAGTCTTATGACCCCCACAAACAGAAGGCCTTCCATTGAGTCTTATGACCTCCACAAACAGAAGGCCTTCCATTGAGTCTTATGACCTTCACAAACAGAAGGCCTACAATTGAGTCTTATGACCCCCACAAACAGAAGGCCTTCCATTGAGTCTTATGACCCCCACAAACAGAAGGCCTTCCATTGAGTCTTATGACCTCCACAAACAGAAGGCCTTCCATTGAGCCTTATGACCTCCACAAACAGAAGGCCTTCCATTGAGTCTTATGACCTCCACAAACAGAAGGCCTTCCATTGAGTCTTATGACCTCCACAAACAGAAGGCCTTCCATTGAGTCTTATGACCTCCACAAACAGAAGGCCTGCCATTGAGTCTTATGACTAGTGATCGACCGGCCGATTATCGGCTTCGATATTCATGATTTTAATTAATATCGGTATCGGTGCTAAAAACAAATCGAAAAAAAACTGCCGATTATTATATTTCTCATAAATGCGCAAACATGGTGAAACAACCACTTTCATTGAAAATCCGGTAGAGTACGGCTGTAAGGAGATGTATAGCTGCGTGTCTGACTATCCCAGTGCTCCACCCCCTGGAGTAGACAGACACGGCTCCGCTCTACAGACACACACTCTGCACTGATGTCTCCTCTCACACACACACAGTCACACACACACACACACACACACACACACACATACGGAGTCAGAGAGAGGGCCACTGCACTGACTGCAGGGAGGAGAAAGGATTATAGGCTACTAACCTTGTAACCATAACAAACTTTGCTGTTTTCATCTTCAATTAACCAAAATAAAATCCACACGTGAGAGGGACAGAGTCACAGAGAGCAGTGGTAGAACTACGTTAGCCAAGCTAGCTGCTGCCTGCTAACGCTGCAAACAACAGCTGTAACAAGTTGTCTATTGATTGCCTGTCGTGTGTGTGTGTGTGTGTGTGTGTGTGTGTGTGTGTGTGTGTGTGTGTGTGTGTGTGTGTGTGTGTGTGTGTGTGTGTGTGTGTGTGTGTGTGTGTGTCAGCCAACTGAAGGACAACTTTTTTCCCCCCATCCTGACCAGCCTAATATGATTATTGCATTTTGGCTATATGCAATAACTAACTGCAAGCCAATGAAGAATGAACCAATCACTAGCATTGTCAGTTCTAATTCATATTAATTTAGTTGCCAATAATTTAACTGTTGGCCAGTGTTTTGAGACATAATTTGTCTTTTATTGCTATACAATGAATGGTAAAAACAAATTCTACATGCATTATAAAAGTGGCCAGTGATCTTGAAAGTGGCAAATTTCAGTGGTGGAGTGAAAACAACAAGGTCACATGGCTTTGGAGAGTTTGGGCAGCAGATCTACAAGCTCTCAACATGTCATGCTGCAATGTGCTGTGGGCTTGTAGATCACCAATTATGATAAACTAGAACGGTGCCCGTAGGGCAGGGTTCCCCAATAGGCGGCCCGCGGGCCATTTGCGGCCCGCGGAGCGCCCCCTGGCGGCCCGCGGAAGAATTTAAAAAATAAATAAAAAAAATAAACGTTTTTTTTTGGGGGGGGGGGGTCCCAGATATAAATGGCATTAAATGGGGGTCAGTAGCCTATGCATGTCAAACTGGGCATCCTTTTCAAATGGGGTCCTGCCCTGAAAATGAATTTTCAGGGCAAGACCTCGACCTCACGCGTGCAGACTCGGCCCCCAGCCTGGTACCCTAGTCAAAATATGGCCCTCGAGGAAAATTAATTGGGGAACCCTGCCGTAGGGCCTCTACAGCCCATTGGGCACTGACCTACTTGGAACGATAGAAGTTGGAAATGAATGCCCCACCCAGATATTATGTCTGTCTCCCTTTTATGCCCATATATGGAGTTCTTTGTAAGGCATGCCCAAATAGGGAGTATATGCAGCCAGCTTGTGGAGTTCTGTCTTCTGTGTCAGGCATGCCCAAATATGGAGTGCTGTGAGGTCAGAACAGGCCAGCTCCATATATGGACGCCGGGCATGGGCGAGGTTCCGAGCCTGGGCAGAGGCCTTTTTGGGGCGGTTCTGGACAATTACACACACACACACACACAGACAGACATCTGAAAAAATGTACCTTCCCCCTCCCGCCAATTTTCTTTTTCTTTTTATGTTTGAAGCCTGTGCCTGCACTGCATACAGCACTATGTTCCATATGCTGCTACAGTACATATTTGCACTTGAATTTTAAAAAAATCACACCCGTGTGAACTGAGTGGTGTAAGGTATTATATAGCCTGATCAGCTCTGACGTAATGAAATCAGCTCTGACGTAATGAAATCACACCCGGGTGAACTGGGTGACCGTAGCAACCATTCTCATTTTTTCTGCACTAACAAAGCCAGTTGTAGGAGTGATTTACACCACTCAATTACACCACTCAAAAAAAGCTGCATTTGATGGAGGGGGGAAGTGTTACTGAAACGATGTTGGTGCTTCTTGCACTTCCTTTTTTATAAGCGATAAATATTCTCCAATGCATTTAAAGGAATTCTTGTGTTGGAATTTATGTTACTGTAAAAACATTTGTTTTAACTTAAATTCATATCGGTTCATAATATCGGCTATCGGCTTTTTGATTGTCCACTAATCGGTGATCGGATATATCGGCCAAAAACCATATCGGTCGATCACTACTTATGACCCCCACAAACAGAAGGCCTTCCATTGAGCCTTATGACCCCCACAAACAGAAGGGCTTCCATTGAGCCTTATGACCTCCACAAACAGAAGGCCTTCCATTGAGCCTTATGACCCCCACAAACAGAAGGCCTTCCATTGAGCCTTATGACCTCCACAAACAGAAGGCCTTCCATTGAGCCTTATGACCTCCACAAACAGAAGGCCTTCCATTGAGCCTTATGACCCCCACAAACAGAAGGCCTTCCATTGAGCCTTATGACCTCCACAAACAGAAGGCCTGCCATTGAGCCGTATGACCCCCACAAACAGAAGGTAGACTGCATCTTTGCATCTTCATGTCGCTGGGCTTCCATTGACAATAAATGGTAGACTGCATCTTTGCATCTTCATGTCGCTGGGCTTCCATTGACAATAAATGGTAGACTTCATCTCTACATGACATCATCAACAACTGGGATCCACAGGGAAGCGACCCTGACTCGTTTTCTTAGTTGGATGCAAGGGGGCAGGCAGACTTTCCAACGTTGAAGCTCTGGGTCCTAGTGGTAGGAGGAGGGACTACAGGCGGACCCGTGGATTCATGACCGGGAAACCCTGTGCAGCTGGGCTTTAACGTTGAGCGCTCGGTTGCCCTACGTCACTCAGGACCTCAAAGTTGAGGTCCTGGGAGGGACTTCCGGCAGTCTTCCGGGTGCTTCAAAACGCCACTGAGCAACTTCCACTGACATGAATAGCTGGGGGGGCGGAGCTTCGCGCCAGTTCAGTCTCTATTATATATATACTCTATGGTTGGATGAGGTGTTTTTTACGCTTTTTTTGGTCATGGTTGCCAGTTCCCACCTGATGTCGTGTGTGAGTTCTGATTGGTCCAGAGCGTACTGAATAACTGCCAGCTTACATAACGTCTTAAGACTAGGACTCAAGTCTAAGATGAACAGCTCATCAGAGATAGTGAAATCTCCTTTCCTTCCTCCAAAGAGGATGATATGATCTCCCATAATGCAACAGTACATACCATGCATTGGACATGGTCCTTTCCCCTTGGGCTCAACCTTCTTCCAGGAGAAGGTCTCTGGACTGAATTTCCACGCATCATTGAAGGCCTGGTTGCCGTTGGAGCCTCCAAATATGTACAGCTCTCCATTGTAGGTAAATGCTGAATGACACCAGCGTCTTTGTGGTAGAAGTTGAACAGAAGGTGTGTTCAGCCAGACTTTTGTCTGTGTGTCAAACACTCTGATGGTGTTGTAGACCCCCTGGTCACTCCAGCCCCCGATTACAAAGATCTTTGTCCCGATGATGGTGGCATAGTGACAGTGTGAAGCAGGAGGTGGAGTTCCTCTGGTGTTAATTAAAGACCAGACCATTGTGCTGGTGTCCAACTTGTACATGTCATTAGTCCATCCAGTCAGCTTGGTGTGTCCTCCATGGATAAACATGACCTTCTCCAACACACAGGCTGAGTGGTTCCTCCTCCCCTCTGGAACAGTCCCAGAAACCCTGGGTTGGAACCATCTGTGGGCGTCGACATCAAATGCATAAAGCACATTGCAGTAAGCATAGCCTCCCCAGATGTAGACTGTATCTTCAATCAACACAGCTGTGTGGCAAAAGCGCATGGATGGAACCTCTAGGTGACCGTCTCCTCTTCCTGGTTCCACTGGAGGTAACTTCTTCCAGCATAAAGACACTGTGTTGAAGACATGGACATCCATTTGTTCCATGTGGTTGAAGGTCCTTCCATCACAGCCTCCAAAGCAATACAGTTTGTTCCTCACTGCTACAGCAGCATGATGGACTCGCTTTGGTCCTCCTGCTTTGGAAACGGTCCAAGACAACATCTGTCTGTCTGTCTGTCTGTCTGTCTGTCTGTCTGTCTGTCTGTCTGTCTGTCTGTCTGTCTGTCTGTCTTTTCTGTCTGTGTCTCTCTCGCTCACTTCTCTCTCTCGACGTCTACAGTCATTTCCAACACGGTGCATCATCTTATATATCTTCTGGTGTGAAATCACACGCGACACAAACTGTTACCATGCACGCCTTAACGACGCCAATTTGTGCAGCTGTTCCTCATCTGCACCCTTTGAACTCTGGTGCTATTTATGACTTCAAACGGCTGCCTTTCAGCATAGCATCCGTCCAAATAGAATAAACTGAAATGCCTCAACAACTTTCCTAAGAGTACTACAGAGTGTGTGGATGGAATATTCCTTTATATGCCTCAAATCCTACAATTACAAGTTCTTGTCGGGGGGGGGGCACATGGCCGCTTTTACTCTCCCGCCATCCTGGGCCGTGGCTCAGAGGTCCATCCTGGGCCGTGGCTCGGCGGTCCATCCATTTAAAATTAGATATTCCTCTAAATCTGGATAGGAAAAAAAAGTAAAGGTGCCTCCTCCCCTCTCTCTCTCTCTCTCTCTCTCTCTCTCTCTCAGGAAGCAACTGAACTTTCTGTTGAAAAGCCGGTCGTTTTTTTGTTTCCGCGGGCTGCGGGGCAGGCGGGTAGGCTGGCTCGCCTTATGACCCCCACAAACAGAAGGCCTTCCATTGAGTCTTATGACCTCCACAAACAGAAGGCCTTCCATTGAGTCTTATGACCTCCACAAACAGAAGGCCTTCCATTGAGTCTTATGACCCCCACAAACAGAAGGCCTTCCATTGAGTCTCATGACCTCCACAAACAGAAGGCCTTCCATTGAGTCTTATGACCTCCACAAACAGAAGGCCTTCCATTGAGTCTCATGACCTCCACAAACAGAAGGCCTTCCATTGAGTCTTATGACCCCCACAAACAGAAGTCCTTCCATTGAGTCTTATGACCCCCACAAACAGAAGGCCTTCCATTGATTCTTATGACCTCCACAAACAGAAGGCCTTCCATTGAGTCTTATGACCCCCACAAACAGAAGGCCTTCCATTGAGTCTTATGACCTCCACAAACAGAAGGCCTTCCATTGAGTCTTATGACCTTCACAAACAGAAGGCCTGCCATTGAGTCTTATGACCCCCACAAACAGAAGGCCTTCCATTGAGTCTTATGACCCCCACAAACAGAAGGCCTTCCATTGAGTCTTATGACCTCCACAAACAGAAGGCCTTCCATTGAGCCTTATGACCTCCACAAACAGAAGGCCTGCCATTGAGTCTTATGACCTCCACAAACAGAAGGCCTTCCATTGAGTCTTATGACCCCCACAAACAGAAGGCCTTCCATTGAGTCTTATGACCTCCACAAACAGAAGGCCTTCCATTGAGTCTTATGACCTCCACAAACAGAAGGCCTTCCATTGAGTCTTATGACCTCCACAAACAGAAGGCCTTCCATTGAGCCTTATGACCCCCACAAACAGAAGGCCTTCCATTGAGTCTTATGACCTCCACAAACAGAAGGCCTTCCATTGAGTCTTATGACCTCCACAAACAGAAGGCCTTCCATTGAGTCTTATGACCTCCACAAACAGAAGGCCTTCCATTGAGCCTTATGACCCCCACAAACAGAAGGCCTTCCATTGAGTCTTATGACCCCCACAAACAGAAGGCCTTCCATTGAGTCTTATGACCCCCACAAACAGAAGGCCTTCCATTGAGTCTTATGACTAGTGATCGACCGGCCGATTATCGGCTTCGATATTCATGATTTTAATTAATATCGGTATCGGTGCTAAAAACAAATCGAAAAAAAACTGCCGATTATTATATTTCTCATAAATGCGCAAACATGGTGAAACAACCACTTTCATTGAAAATCCGGTAGAGTACGGTTGTAAGGAGATGTATAGCTGCGTGTCTGACTATCCCAGTGCTCCACCCCCTGGAGTAGACAGACACGGCTCCGCTCTACAGACACACACTCTGCACTGATGTCTCCTCTCACACACACACAGTCACACACACACACACACACACACACACACACACACACACACACACACACACACACAAACACACACACACACACGGAGTCAGAGAGAGGGCCACTGCACTGACTGCAGGGAGGAGAAAGGATTATAGGCTACTAACCTTGTAACCATAACAAACTTCAATTAACCCAAAATAAAATCCACACGTGAGAGGGACAGAGTCACAGAGAGCAGTGGTAGAACTACGTTAGCCAAGCTAGCTGCTGCCTGCTAACGCTGCAAACAACAGCTGTAACAAGTTGTCTATTGATTGCCTGTCGTGTGTGTGTGTGTGTGTGTGTGTGTGTGTGTGTGTGTGTGTGTGTGTGTGTGTGTGTGTGTGTGTGTGTGTGTGTGTGTGTGTGTGTCAGCCAACTGAAGGACAACTTTTTTCCCCCCATCCTGACCAGCCTAATATGACTATTGCATTTTGGCTATATGCAATAACTAACTGCAAGCCAATGAAGAATGAACCAATCACTAGCATTGTCAGTTCTAATTCATATTAATTTAGTTGCCAATAATGTAACTGTTGGCCAGTGTTTTGAGACATAATTTGTCTTTTATTGCTATACAATGAATGGTAAAAACAAATTCTACATGCATTAAAAAAGTGGCCAGTGATCTTGAAAGTGGCAAATTTCAGTGGTGGAGTAAAAACAACAAGGTCACATGGCTTTGGAGAGTTTGGGCAGCAGATCTACAAGCTCTCAACATGTCATGCTGCAATGTGCTGTGGGCTTGTAGATCACGAATTATGATAAACTAGAACGGTGCCCGTAGGGCAGGGTTCCCCAATAGGCGGCCCGCGGGCCATTTGCGGCCCGCGGAGCGCCCCCTGGCGGCCCGCGGAATAATAATAAAAAAAATAAAAAAAAAAGTTTTTTTTGGGGGGGGGGGTCCCAGATATAAATGGCATTAAATGGGGGTCAGTAGCCTATGCATGTCAAACTGGGCATCCTTTTCAAATGGGGTCCTGCCCTGAAAATGAATTTTCAGGGCAAGACCTCGACCTCACGCGTGCGGACTCGGCCCCCAGCCTGGTACCCTAGTCAAAATATGGCCCTCGAGGAAAATTAATTGGGGAACCCTGCCGTAGGGCCTCTACAGCCCATTGGGCACTGACCTACTTGGAACGATAGAAGTTGGAAATGAATGCCCCACCCAGATATTATGTCTGTCTCCCTTTTATGCCCATATATGGAGTTCTTTGTAAGGCATGCCCAAATAGGGAGTATATGCAGCCAGCTTGTGGAGTTCTGTCTTCTGTGTCAGGCATGCCCAAATATGGAGTGCTGTGAGGTGTCAGAACAGGCCAGCTCCATATATGGACGCTGGGCATGGGCGAGGTTCAGAGCCTGGGCAGAGGCCTTTTTGGGGCGGTTCTGGACAATTACACACACACACACACACAGACAGACATCTGAAAAAATTAACCTTCCCCCTCCCGCCAATTTTCTTTTTCTTTTTATGTTTGAAGCCTGTGCCTGCACTGCATACAGCACTATGTTCCATATGCTGCTACAGTACATATTTGCACTTGAATTTTAAAAAAATCACACCCGTGTGAACTGAGTGGTGTAAGGTATTATATAGCCTGATCAGCTCTGACGTAATGAAATCAGCTCTGACGTAATGAAATCACACCCGGGTGAACTGGGTGACCGTAGCAACCATGCTCATTTTTTCTGCACTAACAAAGCCAGTTGTAGGAGTGATTTACACCACTCATTTACACCACTCAAAAAAAGCTGCATTTGATGGAGGGGGGAAGTGTTACTGAAACGATGTTGGTGCTTCTTGCACTTCCTTTTTTATAAGCGATAAATATTCTCCAATGCATTTAAAGGAATTCTTGTGTTGGAATTTATGTTACTGTAAAAACATTTTTTTTAACTTAAATTCATATCGGTTCATAATATCGGCTATCGGCTTTTTGATTGTCCACTAATCGGTGATCGGATATATCGGCCAAAAACCATATCGGTCGATCACTACTTATGACCCCCACAAACAGAAGGCCTTCCATTGAGCCTTATGACCCCCACAAACAGAAGGCCTTCCATTGAGCCTTATGACCTCCACAAACAGAAGGGCTTCCATTGAGCCTTATGACCTCCACAAACAGAAGGCCTTCCATTGAGCCTTATGACCCCCACAAACAGAAGGCCTTCCATTGAGCCTTATGACCTCCACAAACAGAAGGCCTTCCATTGAGCCTTATGACCTCCACAAACAGAAGGCCTGCCATTGAGCCTTATGACCCCCACAAACAGAAGGTAGACTGCATCTTTGCATCGAAACCCCGTGCAGCTGGGCTTTAACGTTGAGCGCTCGGTTGCCCTACGTCACTCAGGACCTCAAAGTTGAGGTCCTGGGAGGGACTTCCGGCAGTCTTCCGGGTGCTTCAAAACGCCACTGAGCAACTTCCACTGACATGAATAGCTGGGGGGGCGGAGCTTCGCGCCAGTTCAGTCTCTATTATATATATACTCTATGGTTGGATGAGGTGTTTTTTACGCTTTTTTTGGTCATGGTTGCCAGTTCCCACCTGATGTCGTGTGTGAGTTCTGATTGGTCCAGAGCGTACTGAATAACTGCCAGCTTACATAACGTCTTAAGACTAGGACTCAAGTCTAAGATGAACAGCTCATCAGTGATAGTGAAATCTCCTTTCCTTCCTCCAAAGAGGATGATATGATCTCCCATAATGCAACAGTACATACCATGCATTGGACATGGTCCTTTCCCCTTGGGCTCAACCTTCTTCCAGGAGAAGGTCTCTGGACTGAATTTCCACGCATCATTGAAGGCCTGGTTGCCGTTGGAGCCTCCAAATATGTACAGCTCTCCATTGTAGGTAAATGCTGAATGACACCAGCGTCTTTGTGGTAGAAGTTGAACAGAAGGTGTGTTCAGCCAGACTTTTGTCTGTGTGTCAAACACTCTGATGGTGTTGTAGACCCCCTGGTCACTCCAGCCCCCGATTACAAACATCTTTGTCCCGATGATGGTGGCATAGTGACAGTGTGAAGCAGGAGGTGGAGTTCCTCTGGTGTTAATTAAAGACCAGACCATTGTGCTGGTGTCAAACTTGTACATGTCATTAGTCCATCCAGTCAGCTTGGTGTGTCCTCCATGGATAAACATGACCTTCTCCAACACACAGGCTGAGTGGTCCCTCCTCCCCTCTGGAACAGTCCCAGAAACCCTGGGTTGGAACCATCTGTGGGCGTCGACATCAAATGCATAAAGCACATTGCAGTAAGGATAGCCTCCCCAGATGTAGACTGTATCTTCAACCAACACAGCTGTGTGGCCAAAGTCCATGGATGGAACCTCTTGGGGACCGTCTCCTCTTCCTGGTTCCACTGGAGGTAACTTCTTCCAGCATAAAGACACTGTGTTGAAGACATGGACATCCATCTGTTCCATGTGGTTGAAGGTCCTTCCATCATAGCCTCCAAAGGAATACAGTTTGTTCCTCACTGCTACAGCAGCATGATGGACTCGCTTTGGTCCTCCTGCTTTGGAAACGGTCCAAGACAACATCTGTCTGTCTGTCTGTCTGTCTTTTCTGTCTGTGTCTCTCTCACTCACTTCTCTCTCTCGACGTCTACAGTCATTTCCAACACGGTGCATCATCTTATATATCTTCTGGTGTGAAATCACACGCGACACAAACTGTTACCATGCACGCCTTAACGACGCCAATTTGTGCAGCTGTTCTTCATCTGCACCCTTTGAACTCTGGTGCTATTTATGACTTCAAACGGCTGCCTTTCAGCATAGCATCCGTCCAAATAGAATAAACTGAAATGCCTCAACAACTTTCCTAAGAGTACTACAGAGTGTGTGGATGGAATATTCCTTTATATGCCTCAAATCCTACAATTACAAGTTCTTGTCGGGGAGGGGGCACATGGCCGCTTTTACTCTCCCGCCGCGGTCCATCCTGGGCCGTGGCTCAGAGGTCCATCCTGGGCCGTGGCTCAGAGGTCCATCCTAGGCCGTGGCTCAGAGGTCCATCCTGGGCCGTAGCTCAACGGTCCATCCTGGGCCGTAGCTCAGCGGTCCATCCTGGGCCGTGGCTCAGCGGTCCATCCTGGGCCGTGGCTCAGAGGTCCATCCTGGGCCGTAGCTCAACGGTCCATCCTGGGCCGTAGCTCAGCGGTCCATCCTGGGCCGTGGCTCAGCGGTCCATCCTGGGCCGTGGCTCAGAGGTCCATCCTGGGCTCAGCGGTCCATCCTGGGCCGTAGCTCAGCGGTCCATCCTGGGCCGTGGCTCAGAGGTCCATCCTGGGCCATAGCTCAGCGGTCCATCCTGGGCCGTGGCTCAGCGGTCTATCCTGGGCCGTGGCTCAGAGGTCCATCCTGGGCCGTGGCTCAGAGGTCCATCCTGGGCCGTAGCTCAGAGGTCCATCCTGGGCCGTGGCTCAAAGGTCCATCCTGGGCCGTAGCTCATCGGTCCATCCTGGGCCGTGGCTCAGAGGTCCATCCTGGGCCGTGGCTCAGAGGTCCATCCTGGGCCGTGGCTCAGCGGTCCATCCTGGGCCGTGGCTCGGCGGTCCATCCAACTGCTCATTTTACTTTGATAACCAGTCATTTCGGCTGCAGGGCAGACTGGTTGGGTCATTTCCTAGTGTTTAAAATTAGATATTCCTCTAAATCTGGGTTGGAAAAAAAAGTAAAGGTGCCTCCTCCCCTCTCTCTCTCTCTCTCTCTCTCTCTCTCTCTCTCTCTCAGGAAGCAACTGAACTTGCTGTTGAAAAGCTGGTCGTTTTTTTGTTTCCGCGGGCTGTGGGGCGGGCGGGTTGTTGATTAATATATTGTTTTGTGGGGCAGGTTGGTGCGGGCTGGCTCCCGTGGCGGGATGGGGGGGTTATGCAAAAAAGCCGGCCCGCGCAACACACACACACACACACACACACACACACACACACACACACACACACACACACACACACACACACACACACACACACACACACACACACACACATTAATAATTTATTTATGTCCACATAAGAGATACAATACAAGGACACAAATATTTACAAGGTGCTGTACAGAGCGCAATCAGCAAATCCCGGACAAATACCCACACACCCTTCAGGGGTACAAGTAACAGCGTCTTCGCCATATTTGGCGGCTACCGATAGTGGAAGAGATTGCACAGAATTTCGCGAGCCGTTTGGCTGCTTTTTTTGGCATCCCAAGTTGTTGGAAGCCTCTTACAACCAAACTGTGTACGTGTCCTAGGCTGCCGAAGATAAACACAAGTAGATTGCACCTATAGCCTAGTTCAATGATGGTCTGGAGGAGCGGCTGGTACTTAATGACTTTGGTCATAAAGGCTTCCTCTAAGCTAGAATCAAAGGTGCAGGCCATTTCAAGAATGAAAACGGATCTGTTCTCTTCATTGACTACAACAACATCTGGTGTGTTAGCAGAGAGATGTGCAAAAATGTCAGTATTTTCAGTACAGAGTTGAAACATGGAAGGTTTGACACAGGAATGTTTGTACATTCTCACAGAAATGTTTAGATATGTCCTTTGTTATGAGATCAAATATTCTGTCGTGGCGTGCTGTGTAAAGCCCTTTATAGGCATAACAGCCATTCAGAATGTGTGACATGGTTTCTGTAACAAGCCCTGTGGTGTGATGCAAGCAATGAGGTGCATGGGTGGAGGGAAACCAGAGGGAAAGGTTGAGTTTGGTGGGAAGGATCTGTAGCCTGGCTTTTACTGTAAAGGTCCTCATTGAGAGCAGTGTTCCTTATAAATGAATGGGAAACAGAATGGCCAGCATGGGGAAGGCAAGCCCGTTACCCCTGGAGTTTGAGTCCAGTCCAGTGTTGTTGTTGCCGGTGTTGGAACATATCCAACAGGGTCCGCCGGGCACCCTTAGGTGTCAACAGGTGGGTGTGTCCGCTGTGGGTCACTGTTGCTCTAACAGAGGTGAGAGGGTCAGTTATTATGTCCTCAGAGACCTCCACAGTATCAGAGTCAGGCCGCGCCCCCACACACACACACACACACACACACACACCCACCCACACCCACACCCACACACACACACACACACACACACACACACACACACACACACACACAGTAGCCTATATAATGCCTTTGACATGAAAAGGTTTGAGAGCCACAGTCCTAGAGAGATTAGTGGTCGAGGAGTTAGAGTGGGTGGAGAAGGCCTTCCATTGAGTCTTATGACCCCCACAAACAGAAGGCCTTCCATTGAGTCTTATGACCTCCCATTGAGTCTTATGACCTCCACAAACAGAAGGCCTTCCATTGAGTCTTATGACCCCCACAAACAGAAGGCCTTCCATTGAGTCTTATGACCCCCACAAACAGAAGGCATTCCATTGAGTCTTATGACCTCCACAAACAGAAGGCCTTCCATTGAGTCTCATGACCCCCACAAACAGAAGGCCTTCCATTGAGTCTCATGACCCCCACAAACAGAAGGCCTACCATTGAGTCTTATGACCTCCACAAACAGAAGGCCTGCCATTGAGTCTTATGACCTCCACAAACAGAAGGCCTTCCATTGAGTCTTATGACCTCCACAAACAGAAGGCCTTCCATTGAGTCTTATGACCTCCACAAACAGAAGGCCTTCCATTGAGTCTTATGACCTCCACAAACAGAAGGCCTTCCATTGAGCCTTATGACCCCCACAAACAGAAGGCCTTCCATTGAGTCTTATGACCTCCACAAACAGAAGGCCTTCCATTGAGTCTCATGACCTCCACAAACAGAAGGCCTTCCATTGAGTCTTATGACCCCCACAAACAGAAGTCCTTCCATTGAGTCTTATGACCCCCACAAACAGAAGGCCTTCCATTGATTCTTATGACCTCCACAAACAGAAGGCCTTCCATTGAGTCTTATGACCCCCACAAACAGAAGGCCTTCCATTGAGTCTTATGACCTCCACAAACAGAAGGCCTTCCATTGAGTCTTATGACCTCCACAAACAGAAGGCCTTCCATTGAGTCTTATGACCCCCACAAACAGAAGGCCTTCCATTGAGTCTCATGACCTCCACAAACAGAAGGCCTTCCATTGAGTCTTATGACCTCCACAAACAGAAGGCCTTCCATTGAGTCTTATGACCTCCACAAACAGAAGGCCTTCCATTGAGTCTTATGACCTCCACAAACAGAAGGCCTTCCATTGAGTCTTATGACCCCCACAAACAGAAGGCCTTCCATTGAGTCTTATGACCTCCACAAACAGAAGGCCTTCCATTGAGTCTTATGACCTTCACAAACAGAAGGCCTGCCATTGAGTCTTATGACCCCCACAAACAGAAGGCCTTCCATTGAGTCTTATGACCCCCACAAACAGAAGGCCTTCCATTGAGTCTTATGACCTCCACAAACAGAAGGCCTTCCATTGAGCCTTATGACCTCCACAAACAGAAGGCCTTCCATTGAGTCTTATGACCTCCACAAACAGAAGGCCTTCCATTGAGTCTTATGACCTCCACAAACAGAAGGCCTTCCATTGAGTCTTATGACCTCCACAAACAGAAGGCCTTCCATTGAGTCTTATGACCTCCACAAACAGAAGGCCTTCCATTGAGCCTTATGACCTCCACAAACAGAAGGCCTTCCATTGAGTCTTATGACCTCCACAAACAGAAGGCCTTCCATTGAGTCTTATGACCTCCACAAACAGAAGGCCTGCCATTGAGTCTTATGACTAGTGATCGACCGGCCGATTATCGGCTTCGATATTCATGATTTTAATTAATATCGGTATCGGTGCTAAAAACAAATCGAAAAAAAACTGCCGATTATTATATTTCTCATAAATGCGCAAACATGGTGAAACAACCACTTTCATTGAAAATCCGGTAGAGTACGGTTGTAAGGAGATGTATAGCTGCGTGTCTGACTATCCCAGTGCTCCACCCCCTGGAGTAGACAGACACGGCTCTGCTCTACAGACACACACTCTGCACTGACGTCTCCTCTCACACACACACAGTCACACACACACACACACACACACACACACACACACACACACACACACATACGGAGTCAGAGAGAGGGCCACTGCACTGACTGCAGGGAGGAGAAAGGATTATAGGCTACTAACCTTGTAACCATAACAAACTTTGCTGTTTTCATCTTCAATTAACCAAAATAAAATCCACACGTGAGAGGGACAGAGTCACAGAGAGCAGTGGTAGAACTACGTTAGCCAAGCTAGCTGCTGCCTGCTAACGCTGCAAACAACAGCTGTAACAAGTTGTCTATTGATTGCCTGTCGTGTGTGTGTGTGTGTGTGTGTGTGTGTGTGTGTGTGTGTGTCAGCCAACTGAAGGACAACTTTTTTTCCCCCATCCTGACCAGCCTAATATGATTATTGCATTTTGGCTATATGCAATAACTAACTGCAAGCCAATGAAGAATGAACCAATCAGTAGCATTGTCAGTTCTAATTCATATTAATTTAGTTGCCAATAATTTTACTGTTGGCCAGTGTTTTGAGACATAATTTGTCTTTTATTGCTATAAAATGAATGGTAAAAACAAATTCTACATGCATTAAAAAAGTGGCCAGTGATCTTGAAAGTGGCAAATTTCAGTGGTGGAGTAAAAACAACAAGGTCACATGGCTTTGGAGAGTTTGGGCAGCAGATCTACAAGCTCTCAACATGTCATGCTGCAATGTGCTGTGGGCTTGTAGATCACGAATTATGATAAACTAGAACGGTGCCCGTAGGGCCTCTACAGCCCATTGGGCACTGATCTACTTGGAACGATACAAGTTGGAAATGAATGCCCCACCCAGATATTATGTCTGTCTCCCTTTTATGCCCATATATGGAGTTCTTTGTAAGGCATGCCCACATAGGGAGTATATGCAGCCAGCTTGTGGAGTTCTGTCTTCTGTGTCAGGCATGCCCAAATATGGAGTGCTGTGAGGTCAGAACAGGCCAGCTCCATATATGGACGCTGGGCATGGGCGAGGTTCAGAGCCTGGGCAGAGGCCTTTTTGGGGCGGTTCTGGACAATTACACACACACACACAGACAGACATCTGAAAAAATTAACCTTCCCCCTCCCGCCAATTTTCTTTTTCTTTTTATGTTTGAAGCCTGTGCCTGCACTGCATACAGCACTATGTTCCATATGCTGCTACAGTACATATTTGCACTTGAATTTTAAAAAAAAGCTGCATTTGATGGAGGGGGGAAGTGTTACTGAAACGATGTTGGTGCTTCTTGCACTTCCTTTTTTATAAGCGATAAATATTCTCCAATGCATTTAAAGGAATTCTTGTGTTGGAATTTATGTTACGGTAAAAACATTTTTTTTAAATTTAAATTCATATCGGTTCATAATATCGGCTATCGGCTTTTTGATTGTCCACTAATCGGTGATCGGATATATCGGCCAAAAACCATATCGGTCCATCACTACTTATGACCCCCACAAAGAGAAGGTAGACTGCATCTTTGCATCTTCATGTCGCTGGGCTTCCATTGACAATAAATGGTAGACTGCATCTTGGCATCTTCATGTCGCTGGGCTTATATTGACAATAAATGGTAGACTGCACTGCATATTTGCATCTTCATGTCACTGGGCTTCCATTGACAATAAATGGTAGACTGCATCTTTGCATCTTCATGTCGCTGGGCTTCCATTGACAATAAATGGTAGACTGCACTGCATATTTGCATCTTCATGTCACTGGGCTTCCATTGACAATAAATGGTAGACTGCATCTTTGCATCTTCATGTCGCTGGGCTTATATTGACAATAAATGGTAGACTGCACTGCATATTTGCATCTTCATGTCACTGGGCTTCCATTGACAATAAATGGTAGACTGCATCTTTGCATCTTCATGTCGCTGGGCTTCCATTGACAATAAATGGTAGACTGCACTGCATATTTGCATCGTCATGTCACTGGGCTTCCATTGACAATAAATGGTAGACTGCATCTTTGCATCTTCATGTCGCTGGGCTTCCATTGACAATAAAATGGTAGACTGCATCTTTGCATCTTCATGTCGCTGGGCTTCCATTGACAATAAATGGTAGACTTCATCTCTACATGACATCATCAACAACTGGGATCCACAGGGAAGCGACCCTGACTCGTTTTCTTAGTTGGATGAGGTGTTGTTTTTTACGCTTTTTTTGGTCATGGTTGCCAGTTCCCACCTGATGTCGTGTGTGAGTTCTGATTGGTCCAGAGTGTACTGAATAACTGCCAGCTTACATAACGTCTTAAGACTAGGACTCAAGTCTAAGATGAACAGCTCATCAGAGATAGTGTGATCTCCTTTCCTTCCTCCAAAGAGGATGATATGATCTCCCACAATGCAACAGTACATACCATGCATTGGACATGGTCCTTTCCCCTTGGGCTCAATCTTCTTCCAGGAGGACTCTGGACTGAATTTCCACACATCATTGAAGGCCTGGTTGCCGTTGGAGCCTCCAAATATGTACAGCTCTCCATTGTAGGTAAATGCTGAATGAGACCGGCGTCTTTGTGGTAGAAGTTGAACAGAAGGTGTGTTCAGCCAGCCTTTGGTCTGTGTGTCAAACACTCTGATGGTGTTGTAGACCCCCTGGTCACTCCAGAATCCGATTACAAACATCTTTGTCCCGATGATGGTGGCAGAGTGACAGTGTGAAGAAGGAGGTGGAGATCCTCTGGTGTTAATTAAAGACCAGACCATTGTGCTGGTGTCCAACTTGTACATGTCATTAGTCCATCCAGTCAGCTTGGTGTGTCCTCCATGGATAAACATGACCTTCTCCAACACACAGGCCGAGTGGTCCCTCCTCCCCTCTGGTACAGTCCCAGAAACCCTGGGTTGGAACCATCTGTGGGCGTCGACATCAAATGCATAAAGCACATTGCAGTAAGGATAGCCTCCCCAGATGTAGACTGTATCTTCAACCAACACAGCTGTGTGGCCAAAGTCCATGGATGGAACCTCTTGGTGACCGTCTCCTCTTCCTGGTTCCACTGGAGGTAACTTCTTCCAGCATAAAGACACTGTGTTGAAGACATGGACATCCATCTGTTCCATGTTGTTGAAGGTCCTTCCATCACAGCCTCCAAAGCAATACAGTTTGTTCCTCACTGCTACAGCAGCATGATGGACTCGCTTTGGTCCTCCTGCTTTGGAAACAGTCCAAGACAACATCTGTCTGTCTGTCTGTCTGTCTGTCTATCTTTTCTGTCTGTGTCTCTCTCTCTCTCTTCTCTCTCTCGACGTCTACAGTCATTTTCAACACGGTGCATCATCTTATATATCTTCTGGTGTGAAATCACACGCGACACAAACTGTTACCATGCACGCCTTAACGACGCCAATTTGTGCAGCTGTTCTTCATCTGCACCCTTTGAACTCTGGTGCTATTTATGACTTCAAACGGCTGCCTTTCAGCATAGCATCCGTCCAAATAGAATAAACTGAAGGCACATGGCCGCTTTTACTCTCCCGCCGAGCAGGTCCATCCTGGGCCGTGGCTCGGCGGTCCATCCTGGGCCGTGGCTCGGCGGTCCATCCTGGGCCGTGGCTCAGAGGTCCATACTGGGCCGTGGCTCGGCGGTCCATCCTGGGCCGTGGCTCAGAGGTCCATCCTGGGCCGTGGCTCAGAGGTCCATCCTGGGCCGTGGCCTCCACAAACAGAAGGCCTTCCATTGAGTCTTATGACCCCCACAAACAGAAGGCCTTCCATTGAGCCTTATGACCCCCACAAACAGAAGGCCTTCCATTGAGTCTTATGACCCCCACAAACAGAAGGCCTTCCATTGAGTCTTATGACCCCCACAAACAGAAGGCCTTCCATTGAGTCTTATGACCTCCACAAACAGAAGGCCTTCCATTGAGTCTTATGACCTCCACAAACAGAAGGCCTTCCATTGAGTCTTATGACCTCCACAAACAGAAGGCCTTCCATTGAGTCTTATGACCTCCACAAACAGAAGGCCTTCCATTGAGTCTTATGACCTCCACAAACAGAAGGCCTTCCATTGAGTCTTATGACCTCCACAAACAGAAGGCCTTCCATTGAGTCTTATGACCCCCACAAACAGAAGGCCTTCCATTGAGTCTTATGACCTCCACAAACAGAAGGCCTTCCATTGAGTCTTATGACCTCCACAAACAGAAGGCCTTCCATTGAGTCTTATGACCTCCACAAACAGAAGGCCTTCCATTGAGTCTTATGACCTCCACAAACAGAAGGCCTTCCATTGAGTCTTATGACCCCCACAAACAAGACTCATATACTCCTGAGCTGTGATTTGAATGTAATAATAAAATCACACTTGCGTGAAGTGACTGGGGCGCTCTAATCATCATACATCATCACATTCCGCGCTCAGCCAATCAAATCATCACATTCCGTGGTACACATGCACACAACACACAACGCTCAAAAATGAAATGAGCCCATCGGGTCATATCGGTATCGGTGAATATGCCAGTCTAACCACCGATCTAACACAGGGGTGAGGGGTTGACACTATGGCAGGTAAAAAAAATGTTGGGACATGTGGAGTTTGCTTTGGAGTTGCCCAAACTGCAAGTGCACATTTGAGTGAGGAGTCTGCTATAAACACAACACGAGATATATAGCTAGATAGCTATAAACACAACATGAGATCACGACACTCGGATCGGAAGCGACATCGGGACATCCCTAGTTTTTAAGCACAATTTACAATTTACAATTTAGGCATTTAGCAGACGCTCTTAATCCAGAACGACTTACATTAAGCAAGAACAAAAGCATGGGAATACATCACATATATAAAAAGCATTTATCAAGAAACATGCGTAAACTAAGAACGTAGCTAGAACATATCTATATAATGACACTGTACATATAAACTATACATATATATTATACTATGCTGTACATATATACTATGAAG
>NC_136810.1:2660606-2695618 GCF_951216825.1 Electrona antarctica | reverse complement strand
ACTGGAAAAGATCTACCCAAAACCAGAGCAAAATGGAACGCTATTTAGCTCTAAACGGAGAATACAGTAGCAGAATACTGGAGCACTGTAACCGATCCAAAACTAAGGAAAACATGAACTGGATATAGACTCAGTGAACACAGTCTCAGATTGAGTAAAGCTGGCTCCCAAGAGAAGACAGACATGCAGCCACTGCACACACAAACTGAACTATACTTTCAGAGAAAGTAAACAAGAAGAACAACAAGAAAACAAATAAACACCAAAAGGGGTTCCCGTCGTCCAGAGTAAAAGTACTCATTATGCAGTTTTCCAATGTAGCCTACAAATCTTTTGAAAATAGCAGATGTACAACTACTTGTATATCGTCTATTTTCAAATGGCCAGTGAAGTAAATGTACTTAGTTACTTTCCACCACTGCTCAGCAGCAGTGTTGGCCGGCAGCGGGCACAGTATGAAGAACTGATTTATACAGACTTATAGCATGTTACGTAGACAGCACTAAAATTGCATTTTATGTAGTCATAGCACATTATAGTATGTATACAGTATAGTATAGTATGTATAGTATAGTATAGTATAGTATAGTATAGTATAGTATGTATAGTTTCATAGATATTCCACTGTTACGTTCTTAGCTTACGTATGATTCATAACTACTTTTTATGTATGTGATGTATTGCCATGCTTTTGTTGTTGCTTAATGTAAGTCGCTCTGGATTAAGAACGTCTGATAAATGCCTAAATTGTAACTGTGCTGCTCTCTCTGCAGCTACAGAACACGTTCAGCAGGCCTGTTCTGATCAATCAACTGAACACAACTGATCAACAGAACACATTCAGCAGGCCTGTTCTGATCAATCAACTGAACACAACTGATCAACAGAACACGTTCAGCAGGCCTGTTCTGATCAATCAACTGAACACAACTGATCAACAGAACACGTTCAGCAGGCCTGTTCTGATCAATCAACTGAACACAACTGATCAACAGAACACGTTCAGCAGGCCTGTTCTGATCAATCAACTGAACACAACTGATCAACAGAACACATTCAGCAGGCCTGTTCTGATCAATCATGCAGCAGTGCCTGATCAATGCCCCCTCGCTCTCTCTATGTCTCTCTATGTCTCTCTCTCGCTCGCTCGCACGCACGCACGCACGCACGCACGCACGCACGCACGCACGCACGCACGCACGCACGCACGCACGCAAGCTCAGTCCAACTCCTCAAATATTAAAGGTAATGTAAGTATTTGCAGGGTAAGGCAGAACAGCTCATTCCAGAGCAGAACATTGTCTCACTGTCAAAGCCACACACTGCAGGTGGAAAACGAAATATTATCGCTGTAAACAGTGGAGAGAACACAGGCATGGCTTCAGTAGCGGTGGGACCGGTCACACTTTTGGACGTATGGGGTTTCCAGCCGACAGTGATGATATTGTTCAACCCATTTTGACCTGAGATCAGATTCTAAAAATGTCTTCTACATCCTGACAGTTTTCTGAAAAAGCTAATGTTTCTATGTTGTCGTTATGGATACTATAACCTATAACCAACACATATTCATACTGAAAGGAACAAACGCGTCACAGATGGACGGGCTGATTGTTTTCTATCCTGCGTTAACCCATTCTGGACGGGAACCCCTTTTGGTGTTTTAACTAAGTATTATGTTATACTTTAGCTATTGAAAAATAGCAGATCTACAAGCTCATAGCGCACCACCGAGTGGCGCGCTACGAGCTTGTAGGTCTGCTATTTTTTTTAAATGTATTTCAACGTCAGGCCTAAATGGATTAATCATGGAGGCACAGCGTCGATAAACGGAAATATAAATGGAAATGTCTATTCATAGACTTCAATGAGATGGTCGGTTAGATTAGATTACAACTGTTATCAACCAACAACAGCCGGAGAGTCTTTCGCCTCACTCCAAGGCTCCAAGGCTCCAAGCACGACTAGAGGACAAAGTCACGATGGTAGTTTCTTGTGGAATTTGTTGTATATTTTGTTCTTCAGGAATATAAACTTTATTTTCCTCCCTCCCATCAGGTATTTCCAGTCTCTGAGGCATCTTGAGGCACTATAGTGCTCATTCAACGCAGAGAGACAAGAGCGAGAGGTGAGAACACGCAGCCCTGTGGTGCTCCGGGGCTGATGCTACAGCCCGGCTTTCCTCCACCTTACATTCATGAAGCAGGCGATCCACCCACGGTGAGCTGGGAGACCGTGGGAGGATGCCGCCAGCTCTGACATAATGGTGTTAAACGAGGAGTGGAAGTCCACAAACAGCTTCCCCAAGGCTGGCAGTAACGCTGGAAAGTAACTAAGTACATTTTACTCTAGTGAAAGTACTTACAGCTTGTACTTTGTAGTATATTTTGGCCGCCTTTATTTCTGTAATTTTACTCAAGTCAAATGTTGAGTACATTGGAATTTACTTATTTACCTATAGTACAAACACCTACATTGTTGTAT
Source organism: Electrona antarctica (assembly GCF_951216825.1). NCBI lineage: Eukaryota > Metazoa > Chordata > Actinopteri > Myctophiformes > Myctophidae > Electrona > Electrona antarctica. Next base: position 2,693,134 of record NC_136810.1, on the reverse strand, counting down.
TACAAGGTCTACTATGGATGGATGGATTTTATTTTGTCATTGGACACAAGAGTACAACAAAATTAATCTACTTTTACTTAACCCATTCTGGGCGGGAACCCCTTTTGGTGTTTGAAGCATTATGTTATGCTTTAGCTATTGAAAAATAGCAGATCTACAAGCTTGTAGGTCTGCTATTTTTGAAAAATCGTGAAAATGTGGCGCACATCTCTTTCAGAGCGAATGTTTTTAACTCAAATCTTTGCTTCTGGGGGGAGGGGGGGGGGGGACCCTGGAACGACATATTTTCAGATGGGGGGGTCGGCGGCCAGATCCAGATATTTTTTGGGGGTCCTTGACATGAAAATGGTTGAGCACCACTGAAAACTTTTCAGAAAACTGTGTGGGATTTAGAAGACATTTTGTCGAATTGTCCTCAGGTCAATATGGGTTAAGTAAAAACAGAAACCATCTGGTCCTTCTACCAAGCGCTGCAGGCCACCCCACAGACATCCAGGTAGTCATGCAGGTGATGAAAGAGTGGGGTCGGTGGGTCGGTGGGACAGGGAGATGTGTGAGAGCGAGGCTGCCTCTCCTGCCTGGTGGGTCGGTGGGACAGGGAGATGTGTGAGAGCCAGGCTGCCTGGTGGTGGGACAGGGAGATGTGTGAGAGCGAGGCTGCCTCTCCTGCCTGGAGGGTCGGTGGGACAGGGAGATGTGTGAGAGCGAGGCTGCCTCTCCTGCCTGGTGGGTCGGTGGGACAGGGAGATGTGTGAGAGCGAGGCTGCCTCTCCTGCCTGGTGGGTCGGTGGGACAGGGAGATGTGTGAGAGCGAGGCTGCCTCTCCTGCCTGGAGGGTCGGTGGGACAGGGAGATGTGTGAGAGCGAGGCTGCCTCTCCTGCCTGGTGGGTCGGTGGGACAGGGAGATGTGTGAGAGCGAGGCTGCCTCTCCTGCCTGGTGGGTCGGTGGGACAGGGAGATGTGTGAGAGCCAGGCTGCCTCTCCTGCCTGGTGGGTCGGTGGGACGGGGAGATGTGTGAGAGCCAGGCTGCCTCTCCTGCCTGGTGGGTCGGTGGGACGGGGAGATGTGTGAGAGCGAGGCTGCCTCTCCTGCCTGGTGGGTCGGTGGGACGGGGAGATGTGTGAGAGCGAGGCTGCCTGGTGGTGGGACAGGGAGATGTGTGAGAGCGAGGCTGCCTCTCCTGCCTGGTGGGTCGGTGGGACAGGGAGATGTGTGAGAGCGAGGCTGCCTGGTGGTGGGACAGGGAGATGTGTGAGAGCGAGGCTGCCTGGTGGTGGGACAGGGAGATGTGTGAGAGCGAGGCTGCCTCTCCTGCCTGGTGGGTCGGTGGGACAGGGAGATGTGTGAGAGCGAGGCTGCCTCTCCTGCCTGGTGGGTCGGTGGGACAGGGAGATGTGTGAGAGCGAGGCTGCCTCTCCTGCCTGGTGGGTCGGTGGGACAGGGAGATGTGTGAGAGCCAGGCTGCCTCTCCTGCCTGGTGGGTCGGTGGGACAGGGAGATGTGTGAGAGCGAGGCTGCCTGCCGGTGCACTGGGACAGGGAGATGTGAGAGAGCGAGGCTGCCTCTCCTGCCTGGTGGGTCGGTGGGACAGGGAGATGTGTGAGAGCGAGGCTGCCTCTCCTGCCTGGTGGGTCGGTGGGACAGGGAGATGTGTGAGAGCGAGGCTGCCTCTCCTGCCTGGTGGGTCGGTGGGACAGGGAGATGTGTGAGAGCGAGGCTGCCTCTCCTTTCTGGTGGGTCGGTGGGACAGGGAGATGTGTGAGAGCCAGGCTGCCTCTCCTGCCTGGAGGGTCGGTGGGACAGGGAGATGTGTGAGAGCGAGGCTGCCTCTCCTGCCTGGTGGGTCAGTGGGACAGGGAGAGGTGTGAGAGTGAGGCTGCCTCTCCTGCCTGGTGGGTCAGTGGGACAGGGAGATGTGTGAGAGCGAGGCTGCCTCTCCTGCCTGGTGGGTCGGTGGGACAGGGAGATGTGTGAGAGCGAGGCTGCCTCTCCTGCCTGGTGGGTCGGTGGGACAGGGAGATGTGTGAGAGCGAGGCTGCCTCTCCTGCCTGGTGGGTCGGTGGGACAGGGAGATGTGTGAGAGCGTGTGAGAGGTGTTTGTAGCCACCAATCCCACCAACTATGTACAGCTCTCCATTGTAGGCAAAGACTGAATGACCGTAGCGTCCTTCTGGAAGAGGCTGTGCAGGAAGCGTTCTCAGCCAGCAGTTGGTCTCTGTGTCAAACACTCTGATGATGTTGCTGAACATCTTTTTCGACTGGTCATAATTGTACTTCTGGTCCCGCTCGCCCCCAAATACAAACATCTTTGTCCCAATTATGGTGGCAGAGTGACTCCTCTGCGATGGAGTTCCTCTGCTGTTAACTACAGACCAGACCATCGTGGTGGTGTCCAACTTGTGCATGTCATTAGTCCATTGATAAAACCATCCAGTCTGCCGGTTCCATCCTCCATGGATAAACATGTCCTTCTCCAAGACACAGGCTGCGTGGCCCGAACTCCCCATTGGAACAGTCCCAGAGACCCTGGGTTGAAACCATATGTGGGTGTTGACATCAAATGCATGAAGCACGTTGTGGCACGCCAATCTATAGATACACCCACCCCAGAGGTAAACGACATCTACTACCAGAACAGCTGTGTGGTGATTTTCCTCATCTCTTCCCGTTGTCACTGGAGGCAGCGTCCTCCAGCGCAATGACACTGTGTTAAATACATGTGCACCAATCTGACCCGCTACCATTCTCGTAAAGCAGTACACCTCGTATCCAACTGCTACCGCAGCAGTTCTGCACAGTACTTCTCCACTCAGGTGCAATGTCCAGCAGAACATTTCTCACACCGTATTTTAAGCCTTTCTCCGTAAAAGACAAGTAGAGTCCTAATTGTGTGCTCTGCTGCTTATGTTGGTTCGGTGGCACGGATGACTCCCAAAGTCTGACAAATCCACACGGCTGATGAGTTGGGTTTGACCAAGCAGGGAACGGTTGTTGTGGTGAATTGATGTACAGTGGAGTCACGCTCCAGGCAGGTTCTGGTACTCCTCGGCGCTTCAGAAATTACTTCAAACAGACGGAGCTTCTGTTCAAAAGTTGCACAATGATGTTTTGGTTTAGTCAACGTTTTATTTTAATTATGATTATGTCAACCAATGCCCCATACGCCTCTTGATTACAGGACTGACTTTTGTAATGAAAGTGGTTCCAAAAAGTGGTTTGTATGTTTGTGTACCTGTGTACGTGTCCGTGCACAGGTGAGCATGGTTACCATGGTCACTGACATTACGTCAGACCACAGCTGATCAGGCTATATAAGACCTTGCACCACTCAGTTCACACGGGTGGGATTTTTTTTCAACCCACATGATCTCACATCCTCATGAAAGTGGTCATTTGAGACAGACAGTGTTGATTTAAGCAATATTACACGAGAGGGTGCGGTTTAACGTGATTATTGCCACGACAGTGATGCGGCCAGGAACGAGACGTAGTCGAGACGTAGTCGAGAGTAGTCGAGTTCCGCAAGCATCACTGAAGTGTGACAGATGTAGTCACTACGACCACAAATGTCCCAAGAAACTAGCTAGCCTAGCCACCGAGTTTGCTGCGCTCTGGGAAAACAGAGCAGCTGAATTATTTGTTTTGATTAGGTGTGGAGTGGTGCTCGTTTGAACCACGGCTAGAAGGCTGTTTCAACCAATCAGATTGCTTCCTCAAAATGACCTGATGTATAATTTGACAGAACTCATTTTGATTTAATTTAGTCATAGTCTTTTGAATACAATTCAGTCATATTTATACTTAGTTAGTTTTAGTCATCATAGCTTAGTTTTTACTTCGTTTCCGACTCTGTCGTACAATGGTGTAGTCTGCTATGTGTAACAGTTTGGAAAGCTTTTGAAAAAAAAAAAAACTCAAAAATGTATATTTTTTATAATCAATTATAAAATGTAAATGAGTTAACGGTTGCACTCCCACTGCTCATCCCCAGATGAATGGGTGCATCTCAGGACAGAAGAGAGTCCACCATTATGCCGTGCCAGATGAGGAAAAACGCTCCCAGGAGGACTATCAGTAACGCTTTACGGTCATAACAGAAATCACGCTGAGCTACGAGTGCACGGCAAGCTGGGAAGGTGTGCAGAGAGAGACACAAACACACAGACCGAAGGAGAGAGATGGCTGAGGAGGAGAGGAAAGTACACCAACAAAAGAGTTTCCCCAAGGGGCCCCCGACTGTGCAGCATTTGCCTGTGTGTGTGTGTGTGTGTGTGTGTGTGTGCGCGCATGCATGCGTGCAGTGAGAGCTTAAAACTAACTGAAGTGCATGGCAGAGTCCACAATATAGACAACAATCGTCGGAAACGATATAGTTTGGATCTCTTAAAAACATGTTTTAATTATTAATGATAGAATGAAGACATTCAGACATTAAGAATAGACACAGACATAATTAATAATCCATCGGAGGGACATCTGGGATGTAATTGGTTTCACTCACCCTTGGCAAATTGTGTTATTATAGCAGAGATGAGCATATGATTATGAATATCTACTGCTATAGCTGGCCTGGTAGGCTAGGAGGCTACTGTACAACTCCAGCTCTATAGCTGGCCTGGTAGGCTAGGAGGCTACTGTACAACTCCAGCTCTATAGCTGGCCTGGTAGGCTAGGAGGCTACTGTACAACTCCAGCTCTATAGCTGGCCTGGTAGGCTAGGAGGCTAGGAGGTAGGCTAGGAGGCTACTGTACAACTCCAGCTCTATAGCTGGCCTGGTAGGCTAGGAGGCTAGGAGGTAGGCTAGGAGGCTACTGTACAACTCCAGCTCTATAGCTGGCCTGGTAGGCTAGGAGGCTAGGAGGTAGGCTAGGAGGCTACTGTACAACTCCAGCTCTATAGCTGGCCTGGTAGGCTAGGAGGCTACTGTACAACTCCAGATCAACAGCTCATAATTACTAATCACAGCCAGATTATCCTTATCCTATTGCCTAGTGTCTTTCACCCCATTCGACTGTTTCAGTGCATAGAATATGTGAAATCAACCGTCATCCGGACCATGCGAGGGGCCCAGTATGGACATTCTCCACATACTCACTGTTTCAGTATGTCATTATCACCTATTGTGACGGTGGTGATAATGGTATTTTTGTGTCAATGATGTCAATGACGGAGGCGCGCCGTGTCTGGTGGCCTTGAGCCACGTGAGGCACCGCCGAGCGAGTCGCCGTGCCGAGCATTGCGAAGGCCACCAGACCCGACTCAGCGCCGTCCGAGTTACGTCCCGCTAGGCAGAGAATAGTATATATTAGTAACCCCTAGTTTCCATGCGCCGACAGTAGAGTTGGAAATGACACGTTCAGCCAAACACCACAATGTCTAGTATGCCAGTATGGCCATATTGGCCGCATTCCAACGTCCTGATAACGGTTGATTTTGTATATTTAATACAGTGATAATGGGTGAATTGGCTGCACGGAGAGCTCCCCCTCCGTCTGTACTTTGGCATACTGTGTGTGTCGAGGACATTAGGAATACACTAAGCAATGTTATTAAGTTCATGTTATTCATTTGAGATACTCAAAGCCGTGTTAATTTGTTCTGTGCCGTTCTGTTTCTGTGTACGGGAGTCTAGCTGTGTTGACCTTTGACCTGTGGTTCAGGGGATGATGGGCTGAGAGAATTAAGTGTCGTATATCTGTTGAGGCTGGTTTGTGACGGCAGTATAATAATAATAATAATAAAACTTTATTTGTATAGCACCTTTCATGACATGAAATGCAGCTCAAAGTGCTTTACAGAGCAATGGAGAAAAAAATAATCCGTATAAAAGGGTCTCGTTCACGCTGCTGCACTTTGAGTCAGCATGTGGTGTTCCATTGAAACGCTTGAATGCTGCCTGGCTCCAAAGTCTGAATTGTGTCGGTCTCATTATGTCATTATTAAACGGTGTTATAAGTGCTCTCCAACAGACTTCCATAACACGTGTTTGGTGCCACTGTCTACAGAACGTTAAGACCATAGCTACTGTGGAGTCAGTACTGCTGTATGGGGCCGAGACATGGACCCTCACAGTGGAGTCAGTACTGCTGTATGGGGCCGAGACATGGACCCTCACAGTGGAGTCAGTACTGCTGTATGGGGCCGAGACATGGACCCTCACAGTGGAGTCAGTACTGCTGTATGGGGCCGAGACATGGACCCTCACAGTGGAGTCAGTACTGCTGTATGGGGCCGAGACATGGACCCTCACAGTGGAGTCAGTACTGCTGTATGGGGCCGAGACATGGACCCTCACAGTGGAGTCAGTACTGCTGTATGGGGCCGAGACATGGACCCTCACAGTGGAGTCAGTACTGCTGTATGGGGGCCGAGACATGGACCCTCACAGTGGAGTCAGTACTGCTGTATGGGGCCGAGACATGGACCCTCACAGTGGAGTCAGTACTGCTGTATGGGGCCGAGACATGGACCCTCACAGTGGAGTGCCACCGAGTGGCGCGCTACGAGCTTGTAGGTCTGCTATTTGGTTTTAATCGTGAAAATGTGGCACAAATCTTTGAATGTATATTCTTTCAGAATTATTTCGACGTCAGGCCTAAATGGTTAAGGGGTCCTTTGCAAATAAAACATTTGAAAACCACTAGTACTGCAGTAGATCTGCACTCCTTTTTTTTTTTTTTTTTTAAGATATTCTTTTTGCGGCTTACGCCTTTTATTGTTTTTTTTTTAAGGGACAGACAGTAGGCTGACAGGAAACGGGAGAGAGATGGGGGAAGACATGCAGTAAAGGCTGTGTCGGGCTCGGGAGTCGAACCCGCAGCACACTGCGACTGGATTACCAGTCGGGTGCCCAGACGGTTACGCCACCGCCTGGGCCAGATCTGCACTCCTAATGTGCCATATGTCGTAGCCTGGAGACTTCAGTTCAGTAATTGGGTCTTATGATCAAAAGATGAACATTATAATGGTGTGTAAAAAGGAAAGTGTGTCACGATACAGTAGCAGAATGACTGAACCCAAAATGCAGAGCCACAAGCAAAGTAGTTTCAAAAACTGGTTTATTAAAGCAGAAGGCAGCTTAGCTTACAATCTAAAGTAGTAAAGCAAGCAGTGACTCAGGGAAGCCAAAAAGCCAAAACCTTTCAAAAGTACAAAGCAAAATCCAAAAGGCAAAAACTAAACAAAAGCACAAGGAAAAACACTGCAGGAAGTCCAGAAAATGCAAAACCTTACAGGACGAGAAGGAGAATTTCCAGGTACAGCAGAATCACCAGGGACACCAAAGTTGAGCAAGGACTTGTGTTCTGACAGTTTGTGTGTGCAATGAGTCCAGTATTTATAGGAGGCAGGTTAATGGCAAAGTGTTCACAGGTGGGGTGACGAGGGAGTTGGAGACAGGTGAGTAGAAGGGACTGCAGAGTGTGGAAAGGAACGTGGGAGTGGCCAGGGCTGTCTCACTGTGCGTGTGTGCACACACTGTCTGTAGTATTCATGCACACACACACACACACACACACACGCACGCACGCCACACGCACGCATGCACAAATTGTCCTCACAATGTATGCACAGTGAGTGCACACGCACACAAGCACGCACGCAATCACGCACGCACGCACGCACGCACACACACAGTATACTGTTTAACTAAACAACAACAAGGCACTTTACTTCTCTCTAGGGGCCTATAGAGGACTTTGGAGTGCCAGTCACTAGACTCACTACCAGCCACTGAACACTGAAATGCAACAGCATTTCCATAAAGTGCTTTACCGTTTTTTCCTCAATGAGATAAACAACCTTTCTGTCAAACGGAGTCCCAGACACTCTTTTTTAAGGCAAGATTATTTTTTTTAGACATTTCTGCCTTAGCACAGAGTAGAGAAACAGGAGAGAGGCGATGGCACTTGACTCAATGCCTCTGCACACACGCTGACGTTGCAAGAGCTTACATTTCACAGAGAAAAGTTTCATAATATCCCGGGGCAAGGGCACACGCAGGTCTGGTTTAAAAGTTGGTAGGAGGTGGTGGAATACATTATAACTATAGGGTCGGGTATGTTTTGTGTGGTTTTGTTCTCTACAGCAGTGCTAAAAGAATATTATATAACACAAGTAAGACGCGCGAACGCAGCTCGTAAATTGCAATAACAACAATTAGAATAAATGACGTACTTTTTTAAGGTTTTTTTTTTAGTTCTTTTTTTTTTTTTTAAGTTAAGTTTTGTTTAAGTTAAGTTTTTTTTAAGTTAAGTTGTTTGTGTGTGTGTGTGTATGTGCGTGTGTGCGTGCACGTGTGTTTGCAATAACAACAATTAGAATAAATGACGTACTTTAAGTTTTTTTTTTTTTTTTTTAATCTTTAAGTTTTTTTTTAAAAGTTTTTTCTTTAAGTTTTTTTTTTAAGTTAAGTTTTTTTTTAAGTTAAGTTGTTGTGTGTGTGTGTGTGTGTGTGTGTGTGTGTGTGTGTGTGTGTGTGTGTGTGTGTGTGTGTGTGTATGGGGCTCCGTTAGTGCCACGAGGGGCGCATGACGCCTCCTGTGACCACATGATTTTTTCTTACGTGTGTGTGTGTGTGTGTACACGTTCGTTCTGCGCGTGCACTGCACAAAAGCACGCGTTACGCGCTGCAACGCGTCGTGTACATTTACGCGTAAGCTACATGCGCTACAACCTGTCACGTACATTCACACGTAGTCTATTTCCATGCGCTGCAACTTGTCACGTACATTCACACGTAGTCTACTTCCATGCGCTGCAACGTGTCACGTACATTCACACGTAGTCTGAACCGTAATCAGAGGACCACTGGGGTCCACTGAGCAGAGGACCACTGGGGTCCACTGAGCAGAGGACCACTGCAGGGTCCACTGAGCAGAGGACCACTGCAGGGTCCACTGAGCAGAGGACCACTGGGGTCCACTGAGCAGAGGACCACTGGGGTCCACTGAGCAGAGGACCACAGGGGTCCACTGAGCAGAGGACCACTGGGGTCCACTGAGCAGAGGTCCACTGCAGGGTCCACTGAGCAGAGGACCACTGCAGGGTCCACTGAGCAGAGGACCACTGGGGTCCACTGAGCAGAGGTCCACTGCAGGGTCCACTGAGCAGAGGACCACTGCAGGGTCCACTGAGCAGAGGACCACTGGGGTCCACTGAGCAGAGGACCACTGGGGTCCACTGAGCAGAGGTCCACTGCAGGGTCCACTGAGCAGAGGACCACTGCAGGGTCCACTGAGCAGAGGACCACTGGGGTCCACTGAGCAGAGGACCACTGGGGTCCACTGAGCAGAGGACCACAGGGGTCCACTGAGCAGAGGACCACTGGGGTCCACTGAGCAGAGGACCACTGCAGGGTCCACTGAGCAGAGGACCACTGGGGTCCACTGAGCAGAGGACCACTGGGTCCAGCTGTTTATACCAGTCTCTCTGTCATACCATCCCTCCCCACTGGGGACGCTGTTTATACCAGTCAGTCTGTCATACCATCCCTCCCCACTGGGGGCGCTGTTTATACCAGTCAGTCTGTCATACCATCCCTCCCCACTGGGGGCGCTGTTTATACCATCCCTCTACACTGAGGGTGCTGTTTATACCATCCCTCCCCACTGGGGACGCTGTTTATACCAGTCTCTCTGTCATAGCATCCCTCTCCACTGGGGGCACTGTTTATACCAGTCAGTCTGTCATACCATCCCTCCCCACTGGGGGCGCTGTTTATACCAGTCAGTCTGTCATACCATCCCTCCCCACTGGGGGCGCTGTTTATACCATCCCTCTACACTGAGGGTGCTGTTTATACCATCCCTCCCCACTGGGGACGCTGTTTATACCAGTCTCTCTGTCATAGCATCCCTCTCCACTGGGGGCACTGTTTATACCAGTCAGTCTGTCATACCATCCCTCCCCACTGGGGGCGCTGTTTATACCAGTCAGTCTGTCATACCATCCCTCCCCACTGGGGGCGCTGTTTATACCATCCCTCTACACTGGGGGTGCTGTTTATACCATCCCTCCCCACTGGGGACGCTGTTTATACCAGTCAGTCTGTCATACCATCCCTCCCCACTGGGGGCGCTGTTTATACCAGTCAGTCTGTCATACCATCCCTCCCCACTGGGGGCGCTGTTTATACCATCCCTCTACACTGGGGGTGCTGTTTATACCATCCCTCCCCACTGGGGAAGCTGTTTTTTACCAGTCTCTCTGTCATAGCATCCCTCTCCACTGGGGGCACTGTTTAAACCAGTTAGTCTGTCATACCATCCCTCCCCACTGGGGGCACTGTTTATACCAGTCTGTCATACCATCCCTCCCCCCTTGGGGCGCGCGGCTTGCCGAGCGGCGCGCGGCGCGGCCACGCGGCCGCGCGGCTTGCCGAGCGGCGCGGGCGCGCGGCCGAAAAGAATTAGGCCGAGCGGCGCGGGCGTGCGGCTTGCCGAGCGGCGCAGCCGCGAGGCCGAAAAAAATTTGGCCGAGCGGCACAGCCGCGAGGCCGAAAAAAATTTGGCGGCGGGGGGGGGCATCAGGAAATATCCTGCCTGAGGCAGTGTTTTCGACAGGGCCGGCCCTGCCTTCAAAGATTGGTGTGGATAATGTGGGAAGGGTCTAATTATTTTATATTGATCTTTTTTGGGGTCACATTATTATATTTAGGCCTATCTTTTTTTAGGACACATTATAGCTTAATATGGAACATGAACATCTCTGCCATCAGATCGGATTGCCATGTCTGTCAGGCTGTCAGACTGTCTGTCTGTCTATCTCGAGACAGAAAAACAGAGAGACATGATAGTATTATATTTTTCGGGGAACCATGACTTCATCACAACCCATCAATCATCATTGAATGAATAGGCACTTAGAGAGAGAGAGAGAGAGAGAGAGAGAGAGAGAGAGAGAGAGAGAGAGAGAGAGAGAGACACACGTGCGTGTCAGATAAGTGGCAGGCCGGCAGCGGACCACGGACTAAACATCTAATAGGCCTATAGGCTACACATGAACATTTTGCAAGGGCTGTTTCCATGGTGGACACCGGCCTAGGGTTAGACTTGCACAGCAGTTCATTGTCTGTCCATTGTCTGAGAAGCGCAGTGCTGATCCAATAATAAAACTCATAATGACTACAGGCGTCGAAATTAAAACCTGTCCCATCCATAGAAGCCAATCTATAATAACGCATAACAATGACATCTATTTATTCCCATGATTTGCTCTTGGGATGAATTAAACCCCGTATTTAACCAGGTCAATCTAAATGAGATTAAAGCTTATTATCTATTACATTAACATTGTAAAACGCATATGAAAAACACACCAATGGGAGACAGATTCTATAACACTTTGAATTGTATCAAAATGTGTGAAATCGTTATCTAGGCGAGCAGGTGAGATGTGGTGTCGCTACTTTTTTTTTCTGTTTTTCCCCTCTCCTTTTTGAGAGAGAAGCATAATTGTTGCGCTCTGCAGTCAGTAACACAGAAGTAATACCTCTATGGCATAAACGCATATGTTTATTGTTGTTGGAAGGGAGCTTGGCGCATTTGGGGAGCATAAAGGCATTTGAAAACATGGGCACAATTGGACCCGTTGGAAAACCAGAGCGGCACCATTGATTTGACACCATATACTGTACAGCTGTTTATTGCCTTGAAATAGAAGATTATTTAAGAGAAAATACTATAGCCTAGGGCTAGGCCTACATGTTACTGATGATAATATATTTGCAATGACGCTAAATGAAGCAAATTCGTGTCAGATCAAAGCCACGTACGGTGATGCCATGCACCATGCACTCTGCTTAAAAGCCGCTGTTGCTTATTTGCTTTTATCAATGGATATTGATAGAATATACAGTGATGAGCTGTACACGAAACAAAAGCTAAGGTTCCAAAGAACTTCAAATTGATTTGATTTGAGAGAGCTCTAAGTGTTAGAAGACACCCACGACCGCCGAGTTTTTGGCACCGACCGCGCCGTGATTGTGTAATTCCTTGCGTAATTCATTCATATCAGGAAATAATGAAAGAATCCAGCCATGGGCCAGATAAACATACAAAGCTTAGATTTCACGGATTCTGGCGTTCTTTTTATTTTTATTTTTGGTTATGATCTGACTGAGTATTAGCTAATATAAAAATCGCCTCGAACCTCAGGAAAAAGACGAGAAGAGTGCATGGCGCGGTGATCAACCAGACCCGATGTTGGAATCATACTGTACAGTTTATAATTGCCTTGAAATAAAAGATTATTTGACAGAAATGAATACATACAATATTAATTTTATTGCAATCAATGCAATATTGATTGCAAAGGACAGGATTCAAGAATGGAGACTTGGAGAGGGACAGCGCATGCACCTGCTGTGCGTAATTGCAGAAAGCCACTTCATAAATTGAATCACATATCAGGAGAGGTAACTGAATTAATTAATACAAATATTTTAATTTTTTTATTTTAAGACTTACACGTGCATATGAGGCGTTCTGTGCAGGGCAGAGTTACGTCACAAGGGCACACGATGCGTTATGTGCAGAGCTGCAGTTATGTCAAAGGGGCACATGACGCGTTTTGTACAGAGCTCAGTTATGTCACACGGGTAGGTGAGGCGTTCCACGCAGCGCGCACCAAGGTGGCACAGCACCCACTCATCTCTCCGCGCCTCGCCTAGTCGCGTGACCAAATAAATCATGCGTGCGTTGACGTGTGCCTTTGCTACAGACGCATGAATCTACACGTAGACGTGTTACCCTGTAGGTCAAGATGCAGTGGTTGCACTGTTACGCGTGAACGCGCGCGTGCACGTGTTCCCATTGTGAGTCAATGGGAAACTACACTACACGTCTATGCGGTTCTGTGCAACACAAAAAAAAAATTACACGATTACAGGACACGGGGTGTGCTTACGTGGCACTAACGGAGCCCCATAGTGTGTGTGTGTGTGTGTGTGCGCGCGTGTGTGCGTGCACGTGTGTTTTTGTGATACAGCTGCGCCCTCTGGTGGCGGGCAGGTGGTGTTACAGCGTGACACACACAGACACACAGACAGACAGACAGACAGACATGATCTGCTGGGTCTCATAGTAAATGCTCACTGCGTTCGCAATCACTGCGTTCGCAATAATCTTGAAACCCATTTAGACCTGATTCAGAAAATGCCTCCATGACCTAAGCTTTCTGAAAAACTTGCTCTGTGCATTGCGACAGGTAGAGTACTTGTAGATTCCAGCGCAGGACGGGCGCGTGCTTATGCCGCTCTTAACTATGATGCGTCAGCAGCGACAACACGAGCATAAAGCCCCCGGGAAGCCACTTGTCAGTCGGGATGCACACACACAGATCCGACACAACTCTAATTGCATAATTGCACACATCTGTTGTATAATCCACGCGTCCATCGCATAGCCTTTTAAATCTTAATTCCCATCCACGGGGACAAGCAGTGGCTTCCACCCGATCTGGGTGGTGGTGGTGTTGTCTGACGAGGGTAGCTACTAGCTAGCATGGGAGCTAACGTTAGTCTAGCTCTGGTCCATAGCGTTAGGAGGAGTTCTCCTTAAAGGACCACTTCACCACTTTTCAACATATCCTCATATAATAGGTCCTCACTAATAATCATGAAAAAATGGCGCAATTTGTTTCTACTCGGTCTGTGTCTCATAGGAGGGCTGTGGGCAGTAGAAACCGTCCTCCAGTGACATCATCGATGGGGAATACAAGCTAATAGAAACTGCAGGCTTTCTAGTCCTGAAAAGTTGCAATGCGAAAATGGAAGCCATCGTTCTCACGATAATGAAAATCTAAACATTTTTGTAAAAAAAAATCTTGTTTAAAAAAAATCTGCCTAATGATGATGTCACTGGAGGACGGGTCTCTGAACTGCCCACAGCCCTCCTATGAGACACAGACTGAGTAGAAAACAATCGTGCCATTTTATCATGATTATAAGTGAGGACCTATTATATGAAGATATATTGAAAAGTGGTGAAGTGGTCCTTTAACACTATGGTACTATCCATCCTTTCCCCAATTAACCCCTCACAGTCGATGCTGCGTTCCCACGGACGATGCTGCGTTCCCACGGGCAGACGCAAAGACAAATGCTTATGCTTTTATGTACTACATATAGTCACTATTCATTGATTCACTCGTATCCAAATCCATTTGAAAATAAATAAAATGCTTCTCACTTAGTTCTCAGGTCAAATATTGATGCGATTAAAATGTGATTAATTGAGATGAATTATTCACAAAGCCTCCAATTAATTAGATAGCATTTTTTTAATCAAGTCCCAATCCTTATCACTGCCGGTCTTATCACTGCAGCCAGGTTGATACTGAGAAACCGGAAGAGCTCGGCTACGCCAGAGATCACAGACTGGACCAGTGTTGTTTTTGGCAGCAAATTTCTATTTTAGTTTTAGTCATAGTCTTTGGACTGAAACTTCATTTAGTTTTTGTCATATTTTAGTCACCTGGAATGTCTTAGTGTTTTAGTCGACTAAATCTACAGTTGATTTAGTCGACTAAAATGTATTTTGGCGGGCCTTGATGCCTTCGTAATGAGTGTTTTTACACTTGCTGAAAATAGCCGACGCGTTGTGAGCTTGTAGATCGGCTATTTTCAGCATGCAACCGAGTGTAAAATGACTTATACTGGATCTCTTGTCCACTAGTCCCTTCCTAACATTTTGGTCTAGTTTTTATTTGTCGACGAAATTGTCAGTATATTTAGTCTTAGTTTTAGTCATCGTAGCTTAGTTTTAATTTAGTTTCCATTCGTTTTTGTCAGTGACGAAATCTTTCGTCTTAGTTTTAGTCGACGAAAACAACACTGGACTGGACCCAACTTATGACTGTTACTGCATCTTTGGAATACTCATCATACTAATTGCCAGGAGGAACAATGTCAAAGGAAAGTTCCATGAAATATGGGACTACTTTTATTTGTATATTAAAGGATGGTTGCATTAATAATTTGTAATTACAATACATTACAGATGATATAATCACTATTGTCAACAACAGAATGTGGAGGGGTGTTGTCCATTTGGGTATTTCTTTGTGTGGTTGTTTTGTTTTTTGTTTGTTTTGTCTTGTCTTTTTCTTGTGTGTAAGTCATGTGTATTTTGTATGCTTTATTGTAAAATCATTGAAAAACTTTGATGACAAAAAAAACGTCCCAACCCACACACACTTTTTTTTTACACACAGTCAGGTTTATTTATTTAAAGGAAGCAACACCCTTCGGCTGAACTCTAGCTGTATAATTGATGTCAAAGTGCCAGGAGCTACAGTTAGCTAGCAGGGTTTGGTTTCAGAGAAAATGCTGACGCAAACTCTCTGTCACATTTGTATATTGAATAAATGGAGCGTGTGACGGCGCCCAAGGGACGCCACTAAACCAAATCAATCGTGTCCGTTTTAGCCTTTGGATTACACATCTAAATGGAGTTGGCGAGCAGGGACAACGGGTCATGTCCCTCCCTCCCCTTCCAAACGGGTCATGTCCCTCCCTCCCAAACGGGTCATGTCCCTCCCTCCCAAACGGGTCATGTCCCTCCCTCCCAAACGGGTCATGTCCCTCCCTCCCAAACGGGTCCTGCAGGACGTCAAACAAAGCTTGATTTATATGATTCGCATACAGCAGCTGTAGGATTTTTAAAAATGCAAGTTCCATTAGGCCTGACGTCGAAAAAAAAAAAAAAAAAAGTCTTCTAAATATTTTTTTCTGAAAAACCTATGTTTCTGTGTCAGTGGTTCTCAAACTATTTCATGTCACAGACCCCAAAAAGTATATGTATTTGGCCACCGACCCCCATCTCAAAATATGTTGTTCCAGGGACCCCCCAGAAGCAAAGATTTGAGTTGAAAACGTTCGCTCTGAAAGAATATATACTGTATATTCAAAGATTTGCGCCATATTTTCGCGATTTTTGAAAAATAGCAGACATACAAGCTCGTAGCGCGACACTCGGTGCCGCGCTACGAGCTTGTAGATCTGCTATTTCTCAATAGCTAAAGCATTACATAATTACTTAAAACACCAAAAGGGGTTCCCACCCAGAATGGCTTAAGCAACGGCATCAAACGAGAGGCTGTTAGGAGGCCCTCTTTTTAAATTCACCAACAGTCGTTTGATTCGTCCTCCCCAAAGTAATCTGCAGTCTCACCCCATTCCCCTGTGGTTCAACCATATCCCCTTCAACTCTATGCCTCCTCTCATTTTCTTTGCATAATCTCTCCCACCCCTTCCCCTATAGCTGTGTGTGCGTGCGTGCATGCGTGTGCGCGTGCGTGCGTGCGCGTGTGCGTGCGTGCGTGCGTGTGCGTGCGTGCGTGCGTGTGCGTGGGTGCAAAGCGTGTTGACTTTGCTTGCTGAGAAGAAGGACTATAGCTCTCATCTCCTGACACATGCTGGCCGACTATGAGCCCAGGGCTTTGCCATTAGATCTGAGAAATGAAGAGTTTACACACAGTGCATGCATAAACTTTCATTAAAGATGGAGTGCCACGATTTCTTTCCACCCTAAAACATGATCATCAGGTATTATTATAATATAAGGAGGAAGAACTTTTTCCAAAATGTGTGTAGTATTTGTTAGAATCATGCTTTTATGCGGACACGCCCACCAGTTCATTAAGTATGCCTGGTTTGCCTGGTGGGTGGTGATGGGTAACCTGACTCCGCCAGATGGGGCAGCAGAGAGTACACTGGGTTCCCCCCTCCTGCTCCCATCTGGGAACTCTAAGGCCTCATTCACACGTACCAAACACCAATCAAGCAATGTTTGGTCGTTTTTTTGTTTTTTTGGGCCACCACAATGCTTTTCCAATGGGAGTCACATGGTTTGATCAAACATTTGTGTTTGATCACTGATTGCTGATTGCTCCCCCCTCAGGCTGCGTACACACCTAAAGAACAAATGTTTGGTCCGTGTGCGATGCCTGATTGCTATTTGATTGCTGCTCCAATTCATTTTCAATGGGAGTCACGTCGTTTGATCGGACAAACCTGTCCGATGTGGGGGCGGAGGGCACAACAAACACATCGGACACCTTGTAGTCAAAACAGCCAACGAACAGGGTGGGACTTCAGATCGGACAGAAGGGTGGTTTTTAACCGCCAACTAATAGGAGAGAACTTCCGTTCTTGACAGCACTGGGTGGGGTTTAGGCTGTAGTCTTCTGAGTTACGTGACACAGACTATTATATCGCTTGTTTGTATGTCTTCTTTTGGCTACGTCCGTGCGTAACTTGGAGAGTCCAAGTTGCGCACGGCTGTCTCCAGTGAGTGAGTCCAGAAATACAGGACGATAGCCAAAATAGCCGTCGGGCCTCGGCAGTTGTGAGGCTGCATTAATAATTAGTTCTAAAAGCATGTATTTTTTACGGGGATCACTATTGATTTTAATAGTAGGCCTAGACGCATATATGTCTATGAGTAGCCTAGAGTAGAAATGTAATGGCAGCGTACGAGGTTCACATGCGCAAATATAACAGATGTACAAGTTATCGACACGAATGGTACTTACGGTATGGTACACGATGTAAGCTTGTAGATCTGTTTATTTTAAGCATGCGCCGCCGCCACCACGAAACGTTATGACGCGCGCACATGTGGGGGGAGAGACCCGATATATTTTATAGCTCTATGGGAGAGACGCAGACAGAGAAATATTTAAAATCATCCTGTCTCGCTCTAGCGCACGGCCGCACGCATAAAGAGCCAATGGAGCAAATTAAATTAAAGTTAAATAAGCTACACAGGTGGTCCTAAATGATTAATTAATTACATCACTATAGCAAAAGACGTGATATAGGTCAACTGCAGCGGAGGTGCACACATGGAAGAAAAGTCCTTTTTATCGGGATTCGGGGAAACTTTGTTGTAGGCTATACGTCTCCGGTGAATTGTATGCAGCCGCAGCAAGCACATTATTGTTCAAACACCTGTTCCTCTGTTCATCTGTTGTCTTATTTGGCTAATACAATTATTAAGAATTAATGCAATTTCAAGTTGTTGCTGCAATCATGATTCATGTTGCTGTTCTCTTCTCTCTGTGTGACTGAAGGTTGCGCCCAAAAAATGTAGACAGTGATTTCCCGCACCCCCTCATGTTATTTTTCCCTCGTAAAATGACCTCTTTTCTTTCTTTTCACTATTTGGTTCGCTTAACGTGTCCACGTGTCATTTGTTTACATATTTGGTACGCTTTACAGTCCAGTGTGAACACCAAACGGACCAAAATCAAAATGCAAATATGTGGTCCTTGGTCCTTGATCCGGACCTTCTAAGTGAACTTTGAGTGTGAAAAACGGCCTCGACAAACTATCGCTAGCTGCTGCTGCAGTCAAGAAAACTACACTGAACATATGTGCATCTATTTCCGCGTGTCGTAGCACCGCCCAAATCGCGCAAAGCATTGTGGGACATGGAGGCATCAAATCATAAAAATGTAATCAGTGGTCGGTCGGACAGATCTGTGTGTCCGAAAGGTGTGTACGAAGCCTCATCAAACAAAAATGTTTGGTCAAACCATGTGACTCCCATTGAAAATGAATTGGAGCAGCAATCAAACAGCAATCAGACATCACACACGGACCGAACATTTGTTGTGTAGGTGTGAACTAGGCCTGAGGCAGACTTGATGCCCGGCCACAAAACGGCCTGGCCAATCAGCAGCAGCTAGAAGCTAGAAGCTGCTGCTAGAAGCTGCTAGAAGCTGCTGCTGATTGGCCTGGCTGTTTTGTGATCCACCTGAACTGAAGCCGCACCCACAGCTGTAGTTGTATGATAAAGGGGGAGGGGTTAGGGGAGGGGCTGATAGTGTGATGTCACTATATTACTGTTTATTTCATTGGCCCGGAGGGTTCAGCCTACAGGAAGAAACCCTAAATACAAAGTTAATACACCATTGCACATAAAAACGACCCCAGGGTGTCTAATGAAGTTCTGTCACCTCATAGACACATGAAAAACTGGAAAAAATTGTGGCACTCCATCTTTAATGATTATATCTGGTATCAGTATTTATTTATGATGTATTTTTCTCTATTATTTACAAGGTTATTGTAGCAGTGGTCAGTTTGTATTGGGGGGGGGGGGGGAGGGGGGGCCCGGGGGTCCCCAGCCATTGAGGAGCAGATACTGCCACGAGAGGAATGGCATATAATATTAATGAGTAAACGGTGATGAAGCTACTTTGATTAAGGGCTCATGTGAACATGGTTTATTTATGCTGTTTAGGCCTATATGCATTATGTCTCAACCTTTGCTGTGTGTGTATACAGTAGGTCTATGGATTTATTGATTGACTTATGTTGTGTATTTGTATCTTTCTCAGTTTCTACGGTGAATTTTGGAGTAAAGTGTCGGTCAAAATCATCAGTGGGCTTCACCCTTATTGTCCAGCCGGGGTATGCTACAGCGCCATAACAGGGCGTTGTAGAGAATTTGGGGGCAGAGGTTCGTCGTTGGCGTCACAGGGAATGTGTGTGCACAGTTTGGTACGGACCGGGCCAACGGTGCCGGAGACGGACGGACGCACACACGGACGGACGCACACACGGACGAACGCACACACACACGGACGGACGGACGGACGCACACACGGACGGACGCACACACGGACGAACGCACACACACACGGACGGACGGACGGACGCACACACAGACGGACGCACACACGGACGAACGCACACACACACGGACGGACGGACGGACGCACACACGGACGGACGCACACACGGACGAACGCACACACACACGGACGGACGGACGGACGCACACACGGACGGACGCACACACGGACGAACGCACACACACACGGACGGACGGACGGACGCACACACGGACGGACGCACACACGGACGAACGCACACACACACGGACGGACGGACGGACGCACACACGGACGGACGCACACACGGACGAACGCACACACACACGGACGGACGGACGGACGCACACACGGACGGACGCACACACGGACGAACGCACACACACACGGACGGACGGACGGACGCACACACGGACGGACGCACACACGGACGAACGCACACACACACGGACGGACGGACGGACGCACACACGGACGGACGCACACACGGACGAACGCACACACACACGGACGGACGGACGGACGCACACACGGACGGACGCACACACGGACGAACGCACACACACACGGACGGACGGACGGACGCACACACGGACGGACGCACACACGGACGAACGCACACACACACGGACGGACGGACGGACGCACACACGGACGGACGCACACACGGACGAACGCACACACACACGGACGGACGGACGGACGCACACACGGACGGACGCACACACGGACGAACGCACACACACACGGACGGACGGACGGACGCACACACGGACGGACGCACACACGGACGAACGCACACACACACGGACGGACGGACGGACGCACACACGGACGGACGCACACACGGACGAACGCACACACACACACGGACGGACGGACGGACGCACACACGGACGGACGCACACACGGACGAACGCACACACACACGGACGGACGGACGGACGCACACACGGACGGACGCACACACGGACGAACGCACACACACACGGACGGACGGACGGACGCACACACGGACGAACGCACACACGGACGAACGCACACACACACGGACGGACGGACGGACGCACACACGGACGAACGCACACACACACGGACGGACGGACGGACAAAATATCAGGTCTAAAAGCTCGCACCGCGTTGTGCGCTTGTTGTAGATCTGCTCCCATTCTACGCCACTTAGTTGTAAATGCAGACGGGAGTATTTCCATAGTACCGCAGTATGTGCAGTGTGCAATGTCTCTCCCCCTCTCTCTCTCTCCCTCTCCCTCTCTCTCTCTCTCTCTCTCTCTCTCTCTCTCTCTCTCTCTCTCTCTCTCTCTCTCTCTCTCTCTCTCTCTCTCTCTCTCTCTCTCTCTCTCTCTCTCTCTCTCTCTCTCTCTCTCTCTCTCTCTCTCTCTCTCTCTCTCTCTCTCTCTCTCTCTCTCTCTCTCTCTCTCGCTCTCTCTCTCTCTCTCTCTCTCTCTCTCTCTCTCCCCAATACCATGTGACTTGGGGACAGTCATTTGGGTGGCCTGTGTTTGTTCAAAGTGCATCATGTACTGTAGGCCTCATGTAGTCCACCTCCCCAGCCCAGTAATAGGACTCCTGGGAGTCTGACCACACAGTAGTTTACAACACGTAAACATTTATTTTTTCCAAACGTGGTATAAATTGGGTCAGCAAAACAATGGAGGAAAAATAAATAACTGTATCCATGGAGGATGTCTATTATGATTTATCTATGAATAAAACAGAACAACATGTAAGTTCTATAGAAAGAAGAACAGCCGGTTTGCTCCAAAAAACACACAAAAAAGTGACTCAATAACCACAAACTCCTACATATCCATACAGAATGACGAGCCAACCAGCAGCCTTCACATACGGTATTTTAACTTCCATTGCTGAGTTTCTGAGTTACTGCCATCCAAATATTCCAAATTTCTGAGACAGATGTCTTATTTACAGCTGTAACCACACAAAGACAACTCCCTGACAATATTGCTGAGGCAGTAGAGTTGAATTGATATTAATTCATTACTGAATAAATTTCACCCATTCTTGACATTATTCCGGTGTCTCTGCCCTATAGCGGTCTCTTTATCGCCTTTACCAGAGATGCCGTGCGGAATTACAGGAACGAGGGAGTGCAAGTGTCTCTGAGAGGTGCTGTTTGTACTGTATACTCTAGTCATTATACTCTAGCCCATTCTGACCTGAGATCAGATTCTAAAGATGTCTTTAGTGGCAGCGGTGGCCGAACGGTTTGCGGAGCGGTCTTGATACCGGAAGGTCGCCAGTTCGTATCCCCGGACCGGCACGTTAAAATTACCACCGCTGAAGTGCCCTTGAGCAAGGCATTGAACCACTACCATGAAATGTTCTATGAGCAGGGCCTGGCTGTAAACAAGTATCTGATGCTTAGTCCAGTTACCCTGGGTAAATATAGTAACTTTTAACTTCTACATCCTGACAGTTTTCTGAAAAAGCTATGTTTCTATGTCAGTCGTTCTTCGATTTTTCAAAAATAGCAGACCTACAAGCTCATAGCGCGCCACTCGGTGGCGCGCTATGAGCTTGTAGATCTGCTATTTTTCAATAGCTAAAGCATAACATAATGCTAACACCAAAAAGGGGTTCCCGCCCAAAATGGGCTAGTCATTAACCGAGCCCGTGTGTCACCTTCTACACGCCCCTCTGTCACCACCACGCTCCAGCCTCACTCATCACTGGAGTGACGACGGGCCTGATTCAATAGCCATGCTTATATTATACGTGTCGAGTGTCGAACCTCATTCCTCATTCCCAAACCAACCCAACCAAAGAAATATAGAATCCCATCTTCCTCCCAAGCAGTAATTACTATGCTTTGCCTTCTCCGTGTTGGTCCTCAACAGCTGCTAATTACGACCTTATGAGTGTGTGATGGGATTATTCACTGCGTCGGGTGGCAGCGTGCATGTGAGCTAAGCTCCCTCTGTTTACAGCTGTGTGTGTGCGTGCGTGCGTGCGTGCGTGCGTGCGTGTGTGCGTGCGTGCGTGCGTGCGTGCGTGGACACACACACGCCAATCTACTGTCTCACACACTGTGTCGTCACACAGTGCGTGCGGCCCTCAGCGTTCCTTGAGACGGTTCCAAATGTACCCTTAGTAGATCTACAAGTTCACAACGTGTCACTTTTAAATTGATTTATGGAAATGATTAGATTTTTTTTTTGTTATTGCGACTGCATTTCGCAGATTAGTATGAAAAACTGCAAAACCGGTCAGTCCATCCGTCGATCCGTCACGACACCATATATGGCCGTCAGTCCGTCACGCCTCCATCACACCTCATGACACATTCCATGTATGGCCGTCTCCATACAGTATATGAAGATCATGCTACTGACCTCATCAAACCCTGGATAGCCATACATGGAGAAGACTGGATCATCACCTAGATCTCCATATATGGAGCTGACCTGTTCAGACATTCCATATGTTGATCCCTCTCCACCCGTCTTTCCTCATCAATGTCTCCCTTTTGACTGATACCTGTACATTCAAACTCTAGACGGGTCTGCCCCAAAGTTATTAGTGCAGCCGCGCCCGCCAGCCGGCAAAAACTAGAGTTCTCAACAGGCCCACCTGAAATGTTCTGCTAAATCTTTGGATACTTGAGTATTTTTCAAAGCAAGTACTCCAGTACTTTAACTCAGGTACAGGTTTGACGGAGCAACTTTCACCTTGTTATTGAGTAATATTTGATCAGGAGTATCTATATTCTACACTTTGAGTCAAGTACTATAGGGTAAAGTACTTGTCCACTGTACGCACGCACGCACGCACGCACGCACGCACGCACGCACGCACGCACGCACGCACGCACGGGTCTTGTTTTTATGGTCCCACCTCAGGGAACAGAAGCGGTAATGAGGCAATAATGATGATAATTAGTAGGAGACCCTGAGCCTCTACCAGAGCCAATGATCATTTAAACACTACCCTGACCTTTACATTCTACCACTTGACCTCCACGGGGAAACAGCAGAGAGGAAACAGCAGAGAGGAAACAGCAGAGGAAACAGCAGAGAGGAAACAGCAGAGAGGAAACAGCAGAGCCAGCGTCTCTACCGGGGAACAGCAGAGCCAGCGTCTCTACCGGGGAACAGCAGAGCCAGCGTCTCTACCGGGGAACAGCAGAGCCAGTGTCTCTACCGGGGAACAGCAGAGCCAGTGTCTCTACCGGGGAACAGCAGAGCCAGCGTCTCTACCGGGGAACAGCAGAGCCAGCGTCTCTACCGGGGAACAGCAGAGCCAGCGTCTCTACCGGGGAACAGCAGAGCCAGCGTCTCTACCGGGGAACAGCAGAGCCAGCGTCTCTACCGGGGAACAGCAGAGCCAGTGTCTCTACCGGGGAACAGCAGAGCCAGTGTCTCTACCGGGGAACAGCAGAGCCAGTGTCTCTACCGGGGAACAGCAGAGCCAGCGTGAACGCCGTCTGCTTGCTCCCTCCTAGTTCCACCTTCTATGGCGAAGGTTCTTCAACCTTCTAATGTCAAGGACCCCCACATTATTTATTTGTATTTGGTTGTGGACCCGCGGTCTGAAAATGGCTCAGCGGTCCAGACACCTCGGCTGGTAATCCAGTCTGGCAGACAGTGTGCCGCGGGTTTGACTCCTGATCCTGACGGACTTTACTGCATGCCCCCCCCCCCCCCCCCCATCTCTCTCCCCATTTCCTGTCAGCCTACTGTCTGTCCCTCCATAAAAAAAATATAAAAATAAAGGCGAAAGCCACAAAAAATAATGTCAAAGTTATTATTTTAAGTTATACAGCCCCTATACTCCCTCCCATGCATCCCCCACTCTGCAGCCTGAGCCTCTGGACAGCCTGAGTCTGGACAGCCTGAGCCTGGACAGCTAGAGTCGCCTGCAGCGTAAATGCCAGACAGTTCCAAAGGTGTCAGGCAGTAATTCTCCTTGTTTAAAGCCTCGTAGATCCCACAGAGAGAGAGAGAGAGAGAGGGAGAGAGAGAGAGAGAGAGAGTGAGAGAGAGGGAGAGGGAGAGAGAGGGAGAGAGGGAGAGGGAGAGAGGGAGAGGGAGAGAGAGAGAGGGAGAGGGAGAGAGAGGGAGAGAGAGGGAGATAGAGAGAGAGAGAGAGAGAGAGAATGAGCAGTAATGATATAATAATGTGGTATCAGCTTTTCTACGGTGGCATCCCAGGCGCACACACACACGCGCGCACACGCACACACACACACACACACACACACACACACACACACACACACACACACACACACACACACACACTTGTATGACCTAAATTATGCGCCACCAGCGCGGTTTAAGCACATAGCCCAGATAGAGCAGGGACGGCGCCGTGCCATAATTCATCTATTTTATGAACACAATCAATGTCACGATTCACGGCGGGTAATGGATTCACCCTCGGCGATGTGATATCATTATGACATCAGTATCCGTACCCCTGCCCCCCCCCCCCTTCTTCCACCCAATCACATTGTGTTTGGTCGCAAATAACTTAGTCTGCGTGTCTCTGAGTCTTATTCATCCTATGGATACTAGCCTGGGCTTTTATGGCAGAGGCAGCTCCGCCGGGAGAATCTAGACACAGCTGTGTGTGTGTGTACGTGTGGACGTGTGTGCGTCAATTTAACAAAGGTGCAGATGATCAGAAATCAGCAGAGAGTGATCAACGTTTGCGCTACTCTATGCCGAATTGAAGTGGACTCGGTCCAGGACTTGTCCCAGTTGGTTGTCCCCATTCTCAATAGAAGTCTATGTAAGAGAGCCGCCATTGGACTGAAGCCCCATGAAGTGAACGCAGTGTTGCGTAACTGTCTCTATCTAAGGCTCTGGTTCTGGTACTGTACCTCATGCCTCTGGTGGAGCGGTTGGTCAGGTTCTATATCTAAGGCTCTGGTTCTGGTACTGTACCTCATGCCTCTGGTGGAGCGGTTGTCTCTATCTAAGGCTCTGGTTCTGGTACTGTACCTCATGCCTCGGGTGGAGCGGTTGGTCAGGTTCTGCAGGAGCTGCGGCAGGCCCAGCATGGCCTCGAACAGCACGGCCGTGGTGCCCAGCGCCTCCACGAACAGCCCCGAGTCCAGCAGCAGCATGGTGAGCAGCGCCACGGCCCACCGTGAAGCCCAGGCAGAACAGCACGTAGTCCTCGAACACGCTCCACTTCCAGAAGTACCGCAGGTCCAGCTCTGGTGTGGAGAGGGACGACAGGAACAATGAAGATTATTATTACCATTGTTATTTTTGGCAGCACATTTATATTTTAGTTTAGTCATAGTCTTTTGAATATAGTTTCCATTTAATTTAAGTCACATATTAGTCACCTGGAATGTTTTACTGTTAGTCTAGTTTTAGTCGACTAAATCTACGGTTGATTTAGTCGACTAAAATGTGTTTTTGGCGGGTCTTGATGCCGTCGTAATGACTGTTTTTACACTTGCTGAAAATAGCCAATCTACAAGCTCACAACAGGTCGCAGCGCGACGTGTTGTAAGCTTGTAGATCGGCTATTTTCAGCATGCAACCAAGTGTAACAATGACTTATAATGGATCTCTTGTCCACTAGTGCCCTTCCTAACATTTTAGTCTAGTTTTTATTTGTTGACGAAATTGTCAATATATTTAGTCTTAGTTTTAGTCGACGAAATCAACACTTCTATATTACATATAGCTCATGAAACTCTCTCAAAACGCATTTTAGCAAAGCGATTTATAGAAGAACACAGTGGTCTGTCAGGGGACTGACCACCTCGGGGCAGATGGTTCCAGAGTCAAGGAGCCCTGACGTAAAAGGTCATTCATTCATTCAAGTTTGATTTATTCTCGAAATTACACTGAGTAATCAAACTCATTTTCAGTGTCGTCAAGTAATACAATCACATAGAAAAACTCACACCCGTGTGAACTGAGTGGTGCAACTCCCCTCTCCCCTCTCCCCCTGCCCCTCTCTCTCTCACACACACTCAAAAACATCAGAAGATCAGGAAAATAAAAAACAAAGAATACAATACAATACGTATAAACGGTACTTTTTTGATTTTTTCACCGGAGGAAAATATTCTCTATGAGGGTATTCTCTGGGCAATATCGGTAGAGGGCGCAGTGGAGTAACTACAAGTATTTGATTTGAAATCCCTTTTTGGCCAAAAAGTACCGTTTATACGTGTGGTGGGGGCTCAGAGTGCTTCCACTAAGGAAAGTAGGCTTTCTAATGACACAACCCGCCTTTGTTTTGGTGAGTAGCAAAAACATTATTTTTATTTACGCTAAAGACGAGAGGCTGGTCTGCATTCATGCGAGCGGCGGAAGTTGACTTGAGAGCTATGGACCAGAGCTAGGTCTAGACGTGCACTACTAGCAGCAGTGCGTCGCAACATCTCTCGTTTGACTCTGACTGAAGCAAAAAAAGAACTTGACACTTCACATGAGTCATAATGAATAATAAGTAAGGCTTGTCGAGCCGTGTGGCCCAAAGGGCAGGAGGCTATCTCATTTTTCTGTAGCGTAAGGCAGCTTGAAGTACAAGTACACCCCCTGGACATGAAGTACAAGTACACCCCCTGGACATGAAGTACAAGTACACCCCCTGGACATGATGTACAAGTACACCCCCTGGACATGATGTACAAGTACACCCCCTGGACATGATGTACAAGTACACCCCCTGGACATAAAGTACAAGTACACCCCCTGGACATAAAGTACAAGTACACCCCCTGGACATGAGGTACAAGTACACCCCCTGGACATGATGTACAAGTACACCCCCTGGACATGATGTACAAGTACACCCCCTGGACATGAAGTACAAGTACACCCCCTGGACATGAAGTACAAGTACACCCCCTGGACATGAGGTACAAGTACACCCCCTGGACATAAAGTACAAGTACACCCCCTGGACATAAAGTACAAGTACACCCCCTGGACATGAGGTACAAGTACACCCCCTGGACATGATGTACAAGTACACCCCCTGGACATGATGTACAAGTACACCCCCTGGACATGAGGTACAAGTACACCCCCTGGACATGATGTACACGTACACCCCCTGGACATAAAGTACAAGTACACCCCCTGGACATAAAGTACAAGTACACCCCCTGGACATGAGGTACAAGTACACCCCCTGGACATGATGTACAAGTACACCCCCTGGACATGATGTACAAGTACACCCCCTGGACATGAGGTACAAGTACACCCCCTGGACATGATGTACAAGTACACCCCCTGGACATGATGTACAAGTACACCCCCTGGACATGATGTACAAGTACACCCCCTGGACATGATGTACAAGTACACCTATGCTTTCTATGGCATAGGCAGCTATTCTCCGCCGGGAGAATCTAGACGCAGCTGCGCGACATGAGACTAATTAATTAGAGCGACACAGAGAGAGAGAGGAGTGTGTGTGTGTGTGTGTGTGTGTGTACGGGTGTGCGTGTCTGCGTCAATTTAACAAAGGTGCAGACGATCAGAAATCTGCAGAGAGCGATCGACGCTTGCGCTACTCTATGCCGATTTGAAGTGGAATTGGAATTGAAACGTCTGGGTTTCCGAGGCTACTGGGATGGTGACATGAGTTATAGTCGGGTAAAATAAATAAAACACAATTTTCAAAAGGCATCACTTTACACTTGACACACGACGTGGCTCCAATGCGGTTCTCGGACCTATACACAAATTTGCATGCACATACACATGACATACATACAGTACATACACACATACCTGTACACACGCTCACACACAGACGGTTAGCCTCTGTGTGTGTGTGTGTGTGTGTGTGTGTGTGTGTGTGTGTGTGCGTGCGTGCGTGCGTGCGTGCGTGCGTGCGTGCGTGCGTGCGTGCGTGCGTGCGTGCGTGCGGTGATAGATGGCAGGGGGGGAGAGAGAGAGAGACACAGAGACAGACATGAAGAGCGACAAAGAGAGACACACAGAGAGCGTTTCATTATAAAATGCATTGAATTTGTGCAAGCACAGCACTCTTAAATCAATACAGAGCACATGCATCAGTGACCGGTACAAAGGGGAACGGATGGAGGAAGCCAAGGTGTTTTACATTTACATGACTTCAGTACACCCATGACGGCAAGACTCCCCAGGCCGACCACCATTACCTGATACAACCCTGCTTAAACAATTCATTACAAGCTCCTTTTTTTTTAACTTAATTTACATTTAAATTACAAAAATATACTGACATGTTGAAAATAAGGACGCCAGGTTGAATGTGCCTGCCTGTATATATATATATATGGGCCTATGTATGGCACGCACTCTGATTCACTGTGGTGGCCACTGGAAGCTGTACCCAACCATGGAAATTATACATCTCTAGCCTTTTGATTTGGTCATTTACTTTTGTAAGAAATTAAACAAAAAAGATGTCCACTATCCTACTATAAATGCGCCACGTCTCTGCGTGTGTGCGTGCGTACGTACGTGTGTGCGTGTGTACGGTTGTAATGCACGTAACTCGAGAACCGTTTCACCCACCGACTTCACATTTGACACATGCGTTCCACCCCCCCACAGGGAGTGCAGTGCCAGGTATCGAGTCTGTCGGACCCACGGTTCTCCAAAACCAACACATAAGGCTCTGGTCAGGCTCTGCCAGTGGGCATAATGAGGCCAACTCCTTTCACCTGCAATTTCCAGCCTCTGCCTCAGCCAATTGAGGCTCAACCAATCAGGCTCTGCCAGTGGGCCCAATTGATTGCCAAGTACACTTTTCAGTTTGCAGTCCTCCCACACACAGGCACACAGGCACATACACAGATCTCCATGTGGGACACCGGCTGACAGTTACAACGGGTGCTATGACAACGTATATCATTAGTTGCATCATTCCCAAGTAGGCCGGTGGCCGCGACTGCGACTGGCACGTACAGGTCTAGTGCTAGAAAACATACAACTACCCAGACAAAGAAAAAACAAAAAAAACAATGGCACTGAAAAATCACAGCATTGTTAAAAACAACGCCACTGAAATGCTACTAAATGCCACTAAACAGGGAATATCAGCTGCTCACTTAGAGGTATAACAGAGACACAGTATACTAGTACAGTACGTTCCCTGCCTGAAGGAATTTCTATTTCCACTTTGGACATAATGAAAAAGAAAGAAAGAAAGAAAGGAAATAAGGAAAGAAGAAAAGCCGTTTCTGTGTGAACCCATCCATCCATCCCTCATGCCACTGTACTGTACACTCACTCCACCCAGGGAAACAAAAAGCCCATCTCGACTGTACTGTACACTCACTCCACCCAGGGAAACAAAAAGCCCATCTCGACTGTACTGTACACTCACTCCACCCAGGGAAACAAAAAGCCCATCTCGACTGTACTGTACACTCACTCCACCCAGGGAAACACTGTACTGTACACTCACTCCACCCAGGGAAACACTGTACTGTACACTCACTCCACCCAGGGAAACACTGTACTGTACACTCACTCCACCCAGGGAAACACTGTACTGTACACTCACTCCACCCAGGGAAACAAAAAGCCCATCTCGCCTGTACTGTACACTCACTCCACCCAGGGAAACAAAAAGCCCATCTCGCCTGTACTGTACACTCACTCCACCCAGGGAAACACTGTACTGTACACTCACTCCACCCAGGGAAACAAAAAGCCCATCTCGCCGCTCCACTGTAATCCCACATGATGGATGGCCTCCCGTTGGTTATGTATGACCACGGAGCCTTGGCGAGCTAGCCAGGAGAGACTCCAGCTGAAGGCGATTGATAGCTAAATGAGAGCCCATTAGTCAGCGCGGGAATGGACTGTGACGATGCATATTATATAGGCTCCTTCCCTTATACTGCTGGCAAGTACACACAGTACACACAGTACACACAGTACAGTGTGGCGCTCCAACTAGCTGCCAGTGGTGGAAGAAGTACTAAAATATATATTTTTAAATGGGCTTGTAGATCTGCTATATTTTTGAAAAATCACACCCGTGTGAAGTAAGTGTTGCAACTCCGTGTGGGGGTCCCCGGGGGGGGGGGGGGGAGTTCCAGACCCACAGGAACGCACCCAGGGGGCCGGCCCGATTCCGGCGAGCCGCCCCGCCCCGCGACAGAGTTACGGTGTGGGGGTCCCTCTACTGTACTGTACTTTACTGTCACTGTACTGTACTGGCACACCCAAAATCACCATATATACAGTTAATATGTGCGTGTGTGTTTGTGTGTGTGTTAGGTTGCGCACAGGTGGACCAATCCGTTTTCGTGCTCAGACGCACCCACCCACCCAGCCACCCACCCACACACATAGTCACTTAAGGAAGTGGTTGCACCTCACTTAAAAATCGTGAAAATGTGGTGCAAATCTTTGAATATATATTCTTTCAGAGCAGACGTTTTTAACTCAAATCTTTGCTTCTGGGGGGGAGGGGGGAGGGGGGAGGTCCCTGGAACAACATATTTTCAGATGGGGGACCGCGGCCAAATACAGATAATTCTGGGGGTCCTTGACATGAAAAAGGTTGACCACTTCACCACTGACATAGAAACATAGCTTTTTCAGAAAACTTTTGGAATTTAGAAGGATTTAGTGACTTTACACCAACTGCTAACTGTGTGATTCATACTTGGTTGTACAGCGGAGTCACGAGTTGTGAGCTTGCAGATCGCCTATTTCCAGCGCACCACGATACCGCCGCGCGATGGAGAATAAGAAGTACCCGTTACACACTGCACTGGCATGGGCGGAATCATGTGAATATGTACTCCAAACAGTACATGTATGTTCACATAATAACATTATTTTATCTTGCCCTCATTGATAGTCCACAGTGTACGGACACGGCCCTGGTCCGGCCTTGCATGGGCCACAGTGTACGGACACAGCCCTGGTCCGGCCTTGCATGGGCCACAGTGTACGAACACAGCCCTGGTCCGGCCTTGCATGGGCCACAGTGTACGGACACAGCCCTGGTCCGGCCCTACATGGGCCACAGTGTACGGACACAGCCCTGGTCCGGCCTTGCATGGGCCACAGTGTACGGACACAGCCCTGGTCCGGCCCTGCATGGGCCACAGTGTACGGACACAGCCCTGGTCCGGCCTTGCATGGGCCACAGTGTACGGACACAGCCCTGGTCCGGCCCTGCATGGGCCACAGTGTACGGACACAGCCCTGGTCCGGCCTTGCATGGGCCACAGTGTACGGACACAGCCCTGGTCCGGCCTTGCATGGGCCACAGTGTACAGACACAGCCCTGGTCCGGCCTTGCATGGGCCACAGTGTACGGACACAGCCCTGGTCCGGCCTTGCATGGGCATCGCGTGCTCGGAATCGAACTGTGGACTTGCTGTCAAGCATCAGAGCCTAAGTAGTGTGTTCCCACACACACACACACACACACACACACACACACACACAGTATGCACCAGTGTGAGCGTGTGCATGTGTGTGCGCCCGTTTGCAGTGTTTGTGCGTGCATGTGAGCATGCATGACTTGTGTGTGTGTTGTGTGTGTGTGTGTGTGTGTTCCCGCCGGCTGTTGACGCTATCCCATTACATACAGTCCAGTGAGCCGCGCGGCGCTGATGCATCCTGATGCATCCTGGGGACCCACAGAGCAGAGTGAGACATCTGTACAGTACAGAGCGCTGCTGGCAAACAGCAACACACGAGATTAATGGCCTTTATTACAGAGAGGAGAGGAGAGGAGAGGGGAGGAGAGGAGAGGAGAGGAAGAGGAGAGGAGAGGAGAGGGGAGGGGGGGTGGAGAGGGAGGAGGGAGAGGAGAGGAGAGGAGGGGAGGGGGGGAGGAGAGGAGAGGAGAGGAGAGGAGAGGAGGGGGAGGAGAGGAGAGGGGAGGGGAGAGGAGGGGAGAGGAGAGGAGAGGAGAGG
>NC_136810.1:2657304-2660406 GCF_951216825.1 Electrona antarctica | reverse complement strand
TCTATCTAAGGCTCTGGTTCTGGTTCTGTACCTCATGCCTCTGGTGGAGCGGTTGGTCAGGTTCTGCAGAAGCTGCGGCAGGCCCAGCATGGCCTCGAACAGCACGGCCGTAGTGCCCAGCGCCTCCACAAACAGCCCCGAGTCCAGCAGCAGCATGGTGAGCAGCGCCACGGCCACCGTGAAGCCCAGGCAGAACAGCACGTAGTCCTCGAACACGCTCCACTTCCAGAAGTACCGCAGGTCCAGCTCTGGTGTGGAGAGGGACGACAGGAACAATGAAGATTATTGCCAGTGTTGTTTTTGACAGCACATTTCTATTTTAGTTTTAGTCTTTTGAATAGTTTCCATTTAGTTTTAGTCACATTTTAGTCTAGTTTTAGTCAACTAAATCTACGGTTGATTTAGTCGACTAAAATGTGTTTTGGCGGGTCTTGATGCCGTCGTAATGACGGTTTTTACACTTGCTGAAAATAGCCGATCTACAAGCTCACAGTGCGTCGTGTGAGCTTGTAGATCGGCTATTTTCAGCATGCAACCAAGTGTAAAATGACTTATACTGGATCTCTTGCCTTCCTAACATTTTAGTCTAGTTTTTATTTGTTGACGAAATTGTCAATATATTTCGTCTTAGTTTTAGTCATCATAGCTTAGTTTTCGTCAGTGAAAAAAGGTAGTCGACGAACATTTTCCGTCTTAGTTTTAGTCGGCGAAAACAACACTGCTTATTACATATATAGCCCTGCCCAGCATACAGAGCACATGATGAAACTCTCTCAAAACGCAGTTTAAGCAAGCGATTTATAGAAGAACACAGTGGTCTGTCAGGGGACTGACCACCTCGGGGCAGATAGTTCCAGAGTCAAGGAGCCCTGACGTAAAAGGCACGGTCATTCATTCATTCATTCAAGTTTTATTTATTCTCGAAATTACACTAAGTAATCAAACTCATTTTCAGTGTCGTCGAGTAATACAATCACATATCACAATAACATCACACCCGTGTGAACTGAGTGGTACAACTCCCCTCTCCCCTCTCCCCCTGCCTCTCTCTCTCTCACACTCAAAAACATCAGAAGATCAGGAAAATAAAAAACACACAATACGTATAAACAGTACTTTTTTGATTTATTTTTCACCGGAGGAAAAATATTCTCTATGAGGGTATTATCTGGGCAATATCGGTAGAGGCCGCAGTGGAGTAACTAAAAGTATTTTTTTTCCTGGTGGAAACAAAATCCCTTTTTGGCCAAGAAGTACCGTTTATACGTGTGGTGGGGGGGAGGGGGGGCTCAGAGTGCGTCCACTAAGGAAAGTAGGCTTTCTAATGACACAACCCGCCTTTGTTTTGGTGAGTAGCAAAAACGTTATTTTTATTTACGCTAAAGACGAGAGGCTGGTCTGCATTCATGCGAGCGGCGGAAGTTGACTTGAGAGCTATGGACCAGAGCTAGGTCTAGACGTGCACTACTAGCAGCAGTGCGTTGGCTAGGCATAAACGCAGCAGCATCTCTCGTTTGACTCTGACTGAAGCAAAAAAAGAACTTGACACTTCACATGAGTCATAATGAATAATAAGTAAGCCTTGCCGAGCCGTGTGGCCCAAAGGGCAGGAGGCTATCTCATTTTTCTGTAGCGTAAGGCAGCTTGAAGTACAAGAACACCCCCTGGACATGAAGTACAAGTACACCCCCTGGACATGATGTACAAGTACACCCCCTGGACATGATGTACAAGTACACCCCCTGGACATGAAGTACAAGTACACCCCCTGGACATGATGTACAAGTACACCCCCTGGACATGATGTACACGTACACCCCCTGGACATGAAGTACAAGTACACCCCCTGGACATGATGTACAAGTACACCCCCTGGACATGAAGTACAAGTACACCCCCTGGACATGATGTACAAGTACACCCCCTGGACATGATGTACAAGTACACCCCCTGGACATGAAGTACAAGTACACCCTCTGGACATGATGTACAAGTACACCCCCTGGACATGAAGTACAAGTACACCCTCTGGACATGATGTACAAGTACACCCCCTGGACATGAAGTACAAGTACACCCTCTGGACATGAAGTACAAGTACACCCCCTGGACATGAAGTACAAGTACACCCTCTGGACATGATGTACAAGTACACCCTCTGGACATGAAGTACAATTACACCCTCTGGACATGAAGTACAAGTACACCCTCTGGACATGATGTACAAGTACACCCTCTGGACATGAAGTACAAGTACACCCCCTGGACATGATGTACAAGTACACCCTCTGGACATGTTGTACAAGACATGTTCTGTGTCTGCGTGAATCAGCGCGAGCGCACATCATCATCGAGTTGAGCGCAACAGAAAAAGAAAAGTGCACGGCAGAGAGAGATTACATTAATTTGGTGTCGGGCCAGATTCGTGTTTTTTTCCCCCCCGTTATATATTAAGCCTGTAGTAGGGTGTGTTTTAGCTGGGTTTTCGCCTGGAAGGCTCTAGGGAAATCTGGCACACTTTTGAACAAAGTTATACTGTGAGAGAATGACGCGCCAGAAATGAACGCGTTCACAATAACATTCATTCATCAAGCAGAAGTACAGTATGTTCAGTTCATTCATTGAATGTGTTCAGGGCAGTCACTGCAACTCTTGATGAAGACTGAGTGAGTGCCAAAGAGGGAGGCAATGGGTCACGTTGGGTCAGTTTTTGGTATTATCCGACCTATATGATCCAAGCCTTAAATCCTCTCAGGGTGAACACTCTAACCACAAGGCCATGGGATGGTAGCTTGGGGTCCAAATTAATTAGAGCGACAGAGAGAGAGAGGAGTGTGTGTGTACGTGTGTGCATGTGTGTGTCAATTTAACAAAGGTGCAGACGATCAGAAATCTGCAGAGATAGCTTGCGCTACTCTATGCCGAGTTGAAGTGGACTCTGCAAGTGAAATAAAAACGTCTGTGTTTCCGAGGCCACTGGGATGGTGACATGAGTTATAGTCGGGTAAAATAAATAAAACACAATTTTCAAAAGGCATCCCTTTACACTAGACACACGACGTGGCTCCAACACGGTTCTCTGACACTATACACAAACTCGCA
>NC_136810.1:2637304-2649804 GCF_951216825.1 Electrona antarctica | reverse complement strand
TCCTCTACCCTATAGACCCTGCTCCTACGCTGGGCCACACGCCACTCTAATCACTCCTCTACCCTATAGACCCTGCTCCTACACTGGGCCACACGCCACTCTAATCACTCCTCTACCCTATAGACCCTGCTCCTACGCTGGGCCACACGCCACTCTAATCACTCCTCTACCCCAGACCCTGCTCCTACACTGGGCCACACGCCACTCTAATCACTCCTCTACCCCAGACCCTGCTCCTACGCTGGGCCACACGCCACTCTAATCACTCCTCTACCCTATAGACCCTGCTCCTACGTTGGGCCACACGCCACTCTAATCACTCCTCTACCCTATAGACCCTGCTCCTACACTGGGCCACACGCCACTCTAATCACTCCTCTACCCTATAGACCCTGCTCCTACGCTGGGCCACACGCCACTCTAATCACTCCTCTACCCTATAGACCCTGCTCCTACGCTGGGCCACACGCCACTCTAATCACTCCTCTACCCTATAGACCCTGCTCCTACGCTGGGCCACACGCCACTCTAATCACTCCTCTACCCTATAGACCCTGCTCCTACACTGGGCCACACGCCACTCTAATCACTCCTCTACCCTATAGACCCTGCTCCTACGCTGGGCCACACGCCACTCTAATCACTCCTCTACCCTATAGACCCTGCTCCTACACTGGGCCACACGCCACTCTAATCACTCCTCTACCCCAGACCCTGCTCCTACGCTGGGCCACACACCACTCTAATCACTCCTCTACCCCAGACCCTGCTCCTACGCTGGGCCACACACCACTCTAATCACTCCTCTACCCCAGACCCTGCTCCTACGCTGGGCCACACGCCTCTCTAATCACTCCTCTACCCTATAGACCCTGCTCCTACACTGGGCCACACGCCACTCTAATCACTCCTCTACCCTATAGACCCTGCTCCTACACTGGGCCACACGCCACTCTAATCACTCCTCTACCCTATAGACCCTGCTCCTACGCTGGGCCACACGCCACTCTAATCACTCCTCTACCCTATAGACCCTGCTCCTACACTGGGCCACACGCCACTCTAATCACTCCTCTACCCCAGACCCTGCTCCTACGCTGGGCCACACACCACTCTAATCACTCCTCTACCCCAGACCCTGCTCCTACGCTGGGCCACACACCACTCTAATCACTCCTCTACCCCAGACCCTGCTCCTACGCTGGGCCACACGCCTCTCTAATCACTCCTCTACCCTATAGACCCTGCTCCTACGCTGGGCCACACGCCACTCTAATCACTCCTCTACCCTATAGACCCTGCTCCTACGCTGGGCCACACGCCACTCTAATCACTCCTCTACCCTATAGACCCTGCTCCTACGCTGGGCCACACGCCACTCTAATCACTCCTCTACCCTATAGACCCTGCTCCTACGCTGGGCCACACGCCACTCTAATCACTCCTCTACCCCAGACCCTGCTCCTACGCTGGGCCACACGCCACTCTAATCACTCCTCTACCCTAGACCCTGCTCCTACGCTGGGCCACACGCCTCTCTAATCACTCCTCTACCCTATAGACCCTGCTCCTACGCTGGGCCACACGCCACTCTAATCACTCCTCTACCCTATAGACCCTGCTCCTACGCTGGGCCACACGCCACTCTAATCACTCCTCTACCCTATAGACCCTGCTCCTACGCTGGGCCACACGCCACTCTAATCACTCCTCTACCCTATAGACCCTGCTCCTACGCTGGGCCACACACCACTCTAATCACTCCTCTACCCTAGACCCTGCTCCTACGCTGGGCCACACGCCACTCTAATCACTCCTCTACCCCTAGACCCTGCTCCTACGCTGGGCCACACGCCACTCTAATCACTCCTCTACCCTATAGACCCTGCTCCTACGCTGGGCCACACGCCACTCTAATCACTCCTCTACCCTATAGACCCTGCTCCTACGCTGGGCCACACGCCACTCTAATCACTCCTCTACCCCAGACCCTGCTGCTACGCTGGGCCACACGCCACTCTAATCACTCCTCTACCCCTAGACCCTGCTCCTACGCTGGGCCACACGCCACTCTAATCACTCCTCTACCCTATAGACCCTGCTCCTACGCTGGGCCACACACCACTCTAATCACTCCTCTACCCCAGACCCTGCTCCTACGCTGGGCCACACACCACTCTAATCACTCCTCTACCCTATAGACCCTGCTCCTACGCTGGGCCACACACCACTCTAATCACTCCTCTACCCCTAGACCCTGCTCCTACGCTGGGCCACACACCACTCTAATCACTCCTCTACCCCAGACCCTGCTCCTACGCTGGGCCACACACCACTCTAATCACTCCTCTACCCTATAGACCCTGCTCCTACGCTGGGCCACACGCCACTCTAATCACTCCTCTACCCTATAGACCCTGCTCCTACGCTGGGCCACACGCCACTCTAATCACTCCTCTACCCCAGACCCTGCTCCTACGCTGGGCCACACACCACTCTAATCACTCCTCTACCCTATAGACCCTGCTCCTACGCTGGGCCACACACCACTCTAATCACTCCTCTACCCTATAGACCCTGCTCCTACGCTGGGCCACACACCACTCTAATCACTCCTCTACCCTATAGACCCTGCTCCTACGCTGGGCCACACACCACTCTAATCACTCCTCTACCCTATAGACCCTGCTCCTACGCTGGGCCACACGCCACTCTAATCACTCCTCTACCCTATAGACCCTGCTCCTACGCTGGGCCACACGCCACTCTAATCACTCCTCTACCCTATAGACCCTGCTCCTACGCTGGGCCACACGCCACTCTAATCACTCCTCTACCCTATAGACCCTGCTCCTACGCTGGGCCACACGCCACTCTAATCACTCCTCTACCCCCAGACCCTGCTCCTACGCTGGGCCACAGGCCACTCTAATCACTCCTCTACCCTATAGACCCTGCTCCTACGCTGGGCCACAGGCCACTCTAATCACTCCTCTACCCCCAGACCCTGCTCCTACGCTGGGCCACACGCCACTCTAATCACTCCTCTACCCCAGACCCTGCTCCTACGCTGGGCCACACGCCTCTCTAATCACTCCTCTACCCTATAGACCCTGCTCCTACGCTGGGCCACACGCCACTCTAATCACTCCTCTACCCTATAGACCCTGCTCCTACGCTGGGCCACACGCCACTCTAATCACTCCTCTACCCTATAGACCCTGCTCCTACGCTGGGCCACACGCCACTCTAATCACTCCTCTACCCCCAGACCCTGCTCCTACGCTGGGCCACACGCCACTCTAATCACTCCTCTACCCTATAGACCCTGCTCCTACGCTGGGCCACACGCCACTCTAATCACTCCTCTACCCCCAGACCCTGCTCCTACGCTGGGCCACAGGCCACTCTAATCACTCCTCTACCCTATAGACCCTGCTCCTACGCTGGGCCACAGGCCACTCTAATCACTCCTCTACCCCCAGACCCTGCTCCTACGCTGGGCCACACGCCACTCTAATCACTCCTCTACCCCAGACCCTGCTCCTACGCTGGGCCACATGCCTCTCTAATCACTCCTCTACCCTATAGACCCTGCTCCTACGCTGGGCCACACGCCACTCTAATCACTCCTCTACCCTATAGACCCTGCTCCTACGCTGGGCCACACGCCACTCTAATCACTCCTCTACCCTATAGACCCTGCTCCTACGCTGGGCCACACGCCACTCTAATCACTCCTCTACCCTATAGACCCTGCTCCTACGCTGGGCCACACGCCACTCTAATCACTCCTCTACCCTATAGACCCTGCTCCTACGCTGGGCCACACGCCACTCTAATCACTCCTCTACCCTATAGACCCTGCTCCTACGCTGGGCCACACGCCACTCTAATCACTCCTCTACCCTATAGACCCTGCTCCTACCCTGGGCCACACGCCACTCTAATCACTCCTCTACCCCAGACCCTGCTCCTACGCTGGGCCACACACCACTCTAATCACTCCTCTACCCTATAGACCCTGCTCCTACGCTGGGCCACACGCCACTCTGATCACTCCTCTACCCTATAGACCCTGCTCCTACGCTGGGCCACACGCCACTCTAATCACTCCTCTACCCCAGACCCTGCTCCTACGCTGGGCCACACGCCTCTCTAATCACTCCTCTACCCCTAGACCCTGCTCCTACGCTGGGCCACAGGCCACTCTAATCACTCCTCTACCCTATAGACCCTGCTCCTACGCTGGGCCACACGCCACTCTAATCACTCCTCTACCCTATAGACCCTGCTCCTACGCTGGGCCACACGCCACTCTAATCACTCCTCTACCCTATAGACCCTGCTCCTACGCTGGGCCACACGCCACTCTAATCACTCCTCTACCCTATAGACCCTGCTCCTACGCTGGGCCACACGCCACTCTAATCACTCCTCTACCCCTAGACCCTGCTCCTACGCTGGGCCACACGCCACTCTAATCTGTCCTCCCTCACTGACATAATTATCACCTTAGACCCACCAACTGTCCTTCTGAAAGCATCCCCTCTCAGCTCCTATAAAGGAAGTCTCTGGCACGGTTGGCCCAACCATTCTTTATAAAGGAAGTCTCTGGCACGGTTGGCCCAACCATTCTTTATAAAGGAAGTCTCTGGCACGGTTGGCCCAACCATTCTTTATAAAGGAAGTCTCTGGCACGGTTGGCCCAACCATTCTTTATAAAGGAAGTCTCTGGCACGGTTGGCCCAACCATTCTTTATAAAGGAAGTCTCTGGCACGGTTGGCCCAACCATTCTTTATAAAGGAAGTCTCTGGCACGGTTGGCCCAACCATTCTTTATAAAGGAAGTCTCTGGCACGGTTGGACCAACCATTCTTTATAAAGGAAGTCTCTGGCACGGTTGGCCCAACCATTCTTTATAAAGGAAGTCTCTGGCACGGTTGGACCAACCATTCTTTATAAAGGAAGTCTCTGGCACGGTTGGCCCAACCATTCTTTATAAAGGAAGTCTCTGTCACGGTTGGCCCAACCATTCTTTATAAAGGAAGTCTCTGGCACGGTTGGCCCAACCATTCTTTATA
This sequence comes from Electrona antarctica, assembly GCF_951216825.1. Classification (NCBI taxonomy): domain Eukaryota; kingdom Metazoa; phylum Chordata; class Actinopteri; order Myctophiformes; family Myctophidae; genus Electrona; species Electrona antarctica. The sequence continues at coordinate 2,644,720 of NC_136810.1, read as the reverse complement.
AAGGAAGTCTCTGGCACGGTTGGCCCAACCATTCTTTATAAAGGAAGTCTCTGGCACGGTTGGCCCAACCATTCTTTATAAAGGAAGTCTCTGGCATGGTTGGCCCAACCATTCTTTATAAAGAAAGTCTCTGGCACGGTTGGCCCAACCATTCTTTATAAAGGAAGTCTCTGGCACGGTTGGACCAACCATTCTTTATAAAGGAAGTCTCTGGCACGGTTGGACCAACCATTCTTTATAAAGGAAGTCTCTGGCACGGTTGGCCCAACCATTCTTTATAAAGAAAGTCTCTGGCACGGTTGGCCCAACCATTCTTTATAAAGAAAGTCTCTGGCACGGTTGGCCCAACCATTCTTTCATTAATCAGCTGCTGCCTAATGTGTCCCGGCTGCCTTTAAGCAAGCTGTGGTACAGCCCATAATTAAAAAGAAAAACCTTGACCCCTCAATGTTATCTAATTTTAAGCCAATCTCCCAGCTACCGTTCCTGTCAAAGATTCTGGAGAAGGTAGTTTATAAACAATTAAATTAAAGTCATTTTTACTTAATCTACACGAGACATTTCAGTCAGGCTCCAAACCAAACCTAATGACTTGATTTTAACTGTTGATTCCGGGAACCCTGCCATCCTTGTGCCCTTGACTTATCTGCTGCCTTTGACACTATTGACCACCAAATTCTCCAAAAAAGGCTTGAACATTTTACTATTATTATTGTTTATTTGATATGGACATCACAATCACATTGCTTATTGCACAAGTACAATTCGTAGATGCATTGCTTACAGTGTGTTAGCACCGATGCTAATTTTCACCACCTGTCCACAGGAGACTTTTCTAAAAAATACGTTAACACTTTAGTTTAAAAAAAACCAGCAGAGTACAAAAAAAGGAATATATACTAAAAAATATGACCTGGGGGGATTCTACTTGCCTAAGGCCCCCCTAACATGCAGGGTCCCTCAAGGCTCTATCTTAGGTATCTTAGGTTCTGTTATATTCTGCCTTTAGGCTCAATCTTTGATAAACACAATATTTAATTTCATTGCTATGGTGATGATGTCCAAATGCATCTACCCATCAAAACTATACTGTGATAATGCTGGCCGTTGGCCGGAGGTTCCAGGGAGTAGACAGGTCCACAAGTACATTTCAGGCATTTTATTTACCTCCAAAGTGCAGTGCAAGTCCGTGACAATACAAAAAGTAATAAACACTGACCAAAATTACATTCCAAAAATAGGAAACAAAATACACCTGCTGGCTAAACTTTAAGAAAACAAAACAGATCTTGAGAGACCTTCGATGAGGTCCTGGCTGCAGCTCTCCTTGATGTCTCTTCTAGCCTCAGGTAATACTGAACTGCCTCCACCTGCAGCAATCCTGCTCTTAAACAGGTGTGGCAAACCATCCCATAAACAGCAAGTGGCAATCAATTAACTCAACCACACGGCCAACTAAGAGTAATCTTCCACATTACTATACTTTAGAGGAATATGCACTCAAACATATTTCAAAGGCCCAATTCATTCACAGGGCCTAATATAACATAAAGACCACACATAATACACACAGGAACAAACACCCCTCCTCCTCTACAGCGCTTGGCTCCCTCCAATCTAGAGAGGAGTGCCAGCCCTGCAGAGCAGTGTTGTTTTCGTCAACTAAAACTAAGACGAAAAATGTTCGTCGACTACCTTTTTTCCACTGACGAAAACTACATGGAAACTACATGAAAACTAAGCTATGATGACTAAAACTAAGACTAAATATAGGCCTACTGACAATTTCGTCAACAATAAAAATGTAGACTAAAATGTTAGGAAGGGACTAGTGGACAAGAGATCCAGTATTTTACACTTGTTTGCATGCTGAAAATAGCAGATCTACAAGCTCACAATGCGTCGCAACACGACGCGTTGTGAGCTTGTAGATCTGCTATTTTCAGCACGTGTAAAATCAGTCATTACGACGGGATCAAGGCCCGCCAAAATACATTTTATTCGACTAAATCACCTGTAGATTTAGTCGACTAAAATCTCATGACATTTAGTCGACTAAAACTAAACTAACACTACACACATTCCAGCTGACTAAATGTGACTAAAACTAAATGAAAACTATTCAAGAGACTATGACTAAAACTAAAATAGAAATGTGCTGCCAAAAACAACACTGAGACAGGTGACAAACAGACCAATGCAACGTCAGTGTCAATAAATACAAATACACATTTTAAACTCTTTCAACCATTGTGTCTATAGAGCACGGGCTGGCCTGGCCCGTGACACATACCAACCTCTACCTGTCTATAGGGCACGGGGCTGGCCTGGCCCGTGACACATACCAACCTCTACCTGCCTATAGGACACGGGCTGGCCTGGCCCGTGACACATACCAACCTCTACCTGTCTATAGGGCACGGGGCTGGCCTGGCCCGTGACACATACCAACCTCTACCTGTCTATAGGGCACGGGGCTGGCCTGGCCCGTGACACATACCAACCTCTACCTGTCTATAGGGCACGGGGCTGGCCTGGCCCGTGACATATACCAACCTCTACCTGTCTATAGGGCACGGGGCTGGCCTGGCCCGTGACACATACCAACCTCTACCTGTCTATAGGGCACGGGGCTGGCCTGGCCCGTGACACATACCAACCTCTACCTGTCTATAGGGCACGGGCTGGCCTGGCCCGTGACACATACCAACCTCTACCTGTCTATAGGGCACGGGGCTGGCCTGGCCCGTGACACATACCAACCTCTACCTGTCTATAGGGCACGGGCTGGCCTGGCCCGTGACACATACCAACCTCTACCTGTCTATAGGGCACGGGCTGGCCTGGCCCGTGACACATACCAACCTCTACCTGTCTATAGGGCACGGGGCTGGCCTGGCCCGTGACACATACCAACCTCTACCTGTCTATAGGGCACGGGGCTGGCCTGGCCCGTGACATATACCAACCTCTACCTGTCTATAGGGCACGGGGCTGGCCTGGCCCGTGACATATACCAACCTCTACCTGTCTATAGGGCACGGGGCTGGCCTGGCCCGTGACATATACCAACCTCTACCTGTCTATAGGGCACGGGGCTGGCCTGGCCCGTGACACATACCAACCTCTACCTGTCTATAGGGCACGGGGCTGGCCTGGCCCGTGACACATACCAACCTCTACCTGTCTATAGGGCACGGGGCTGGCCTGGCCCGTGACACATACCAACCTCTACCTGTCTATAGGGCACGGGGCTGGCCTGGCCCGTGGCACATACCAACCTCTACCTGTCTATAGGGCACGGGGCTGGCCTGGCCCGTGGCACATACCAACCTCTACCTGTCTATAGGGCACGGGGCTGGCCTGGCCCGTGACATATACCAACCTCTACCTGTCTATAGGGCACGGGGCTGGCCTGGCCCGTGACACATACCAACCTCTACCTGTCTATAGGGCACGGGGCTGGCCTGGCCCGTGACACATACCAACCTCTACCTGTCTATAGGGCACGGGGCTGGCCTGGCCCGTGACACATACCAACCTCTACCTGTCTATAGGGCACGGGGCTGGCCTGGCCCGTGACACATACCAACCTCTACCTGTCTATAGGGCACGGGGCTGGCCTGGCCCGTGACACATACCAACCTCTACCTGTCTATAGGGCACGGGGCTGGCCTGGCCCGTGACACATACCAACCTCTACCTGTCTATAGGGCACGGGGCTGGCCTGGCCCGTGACACATACCAACCTCTACCTGTCTATAGGGCACGGGGCTGGCCTGGCCCGTGACATATACCAACCTCTACCTGCCTATAGGGCACGGGCTGGCCTGGCCCGTGGCACATACCAACCTCTACCTGTCTATAGGGCACGGGGCTGGCCTGGCCCGTGACACATACCAACCTCTACCTGTCTATAGGGCACGGGGCTGGCCTGGCCCGTGACACATACCAACCTCTACCTGTCTATAGGGCACGGGGCTGGCCTGGCCCGTGACATATACCAACCTCTACCTGTCTATAGGGCACGGGGCTGGCCTGGCCCGTGACACATACCAACCTCTACCTGCCTATAGGGCACGGGCTGGCCTGGCCCGTGACACATACCAACCTCTACCTGTCTATAGGGCACAGGGCTGGCCTGGCCCGTGACACATACCAACCTCTACCTGTCTATAGGGCACGGGGCTGGCCTGGCCCGTGACACATACCAACCTCTACCTGTCTATAGGGCACGGGGCTGGCCTGGCCCGTGACACATACCAACCTCTACCTGTCTATAGGGCACGGGGCTGGCCTGGCCCGTGACATATACCAACCTCTACCTGTCTATAGGGCACGGGGCTGGCCTGGCCCGTGACATATACCAACCTCTACCTGCCTATAGGGCACGGGCTGGCCTGGCCCGTGACACATACCAACCTCTACCTGTCTATAGGGCACGGGGCTGGCCTGGCCCGTGGCACATACCAACCTCTACCTGTCTATAGGGCACGGGGCTGGCCTGGCCCGTGACATATACCAACCTCTACCTGTCTATAGGGCACGGGGCTGGCCTGGCCCGTGACATATACCAACCTCTACCTGTCTATAGGGCACGGGGCTGGCCTGGCCCGTGACACATACCAACCTCTACCTGTCTATAGGGCACGGGGCTGGCCTGGCCCGTGACACATACCAACCTCTACCTGTCTATAGGGCACGGGGCTGGCCTGGCCCGTGACACATACCAACCTCTACCTGTCTATAGGGCACGGGGCTGGCCTGGCCCGTGACACATACCAACCTCTACCTGTCTATAGGGCACGGGGCTGGCCTGGCCCGTGGCACATACCAACCTCTACCTGTCTATAGGGCACGGGGCTGGCCTGGCCCGTGGCACATACCAACCTCTACCTGTCTATAGGGCACGGGGCTGGCCTGGCCCGTGACATATACCAACCTCTACCTGTCTATAGGGCACGGGGCTGGCCTGGCCCGTGACATATACCAACCTCTACCTGTCTATAGGGCACGGGGCTGGCCTGGCCCGTGACACATACCAACCTCTACCTGTCTATAGGGCACGGGGCTGGCCTGGCCCGTGACATATACCAACCTCTACCTGCCTATAGGGCACGGGCTGGCCTGGCCCGTGACACATACCAACCTCTACCTGTCTATAGGGCACAGGGCTGGCCTGGCCCGTGACACATACCAACCTCTACCTGTCTATAGGGCACGGGGCTGGCCTGGCCCGTGACACATACCAACCTCTACCTGCCTATAGGGCACGGGGCTGGCCTGGCCCGTGACATATACCAACCTCTACCTGTCTATAGGGCACGGGGCTGGCCTGGCCCGTGACATATACCAACCTCTACCTGTCTATAGGGCACGGGGCTGGCCTGGCCCGTGACATATACCAACCTCTACCTGTCTATAGGGCACGGGGCTGGCCTGGCCCGTGACACATACCAACCTCTACCTGCCTATAGGGCACGGGCTGGCCTGGCCCGTGACACATACCAACCTCTACCTGTCTATAGGGCACAGGGCTGGCCTGGCCCGTGACACATACCAACCTCTACCTGTCTATAGGGCACGGGGCTGGCCTGGCCCGTGACACATACCAACCTCTACCTGCCTATAGGGCACGGGGCTGGCCTGGCCCGTGACACATACCAACCTCTACCTGTCTATAGGGCACGGGGCTGGCCTGGCCCGTGACACATACCAACCTCTACCTGTCTATAGGGCACGGGGCTGGCCTGGCCCGTGACACATACCAACCTCTACCTGTCTATAGGGCACGGGGCTGGCCTGGCCCGTGACATATACCAACCTCTACCTGTCTATAGGGCACGGGGCTGGCCTGGCCCGTGACACATACCAACCTCTACCTGTCTATAGGGCACGGGGCTGGCCTGGCCCGTGGCACATACCAACCTCTACCTGTCTATAGGGCACGGGGCTGGCCTGGCCCGTGGCACATACCAACCTCTACCTGTCTATAGGGCACGGGGCTGGCCTGGCCCGTGACATATACCAACCTCTACCTGTCTATAGGGCACGGGGCTGGCCTGGCCCGTGACATATACCAACCTCTACCTGTCTATAGGGCACGGGGCTGGCCTGGCCCGTGACACATACCAACCTCTACCTGTCTATAGGGCACGGGGCTGGCCTGGCCCGTGACATATACCAACCTCTACCTGTCTATAGGGCACGGGGCTGGCCTGGCCCGTGACACATACCAACCTCTACCTGTCTATAGGGCACGGGCTGGCCTGGCCCGTGACACATACCAACCTCTACCTGTCTATAGGGCACGGGGCTGGCCTGGCCCGTGACACATACCAACCTCTACCTGCCTATAGGGCACGGGGCTGGCCTGGCCCGTGACATATACCAACCTCTACCTGTCTATAGGGCACGGGGCTGGCCTGGCCCGTGACATATACCAACCTCTACCTGCCTACACAATGTCAAAACCTGGATGGACAACAAATGTCTGACTCTCAATGAAAATAAAACCAGGCCACGACACTGTCTATCTCATCCCGGACACACTCAGCCCGTATATATCTGCTCGTCTGCCCAAAAACCTTGGTGTAACTTTTTACAGTGCCTTCAAATGTGATCAACACATCAGCTCCGCATCTCTGCATCTAGCTTTTTTCAATTAAGACTCGCCAAGGTTAACAAGTAGGTACTAAAAGACCCAGCCCTGCCCTCTCCTGGCATCACGTCACTGCAGGCCCGGCGCCAGGATGAAATGACTGAGGGGTCAATTGAGATTTTTAAGGGGGCAAAAAAAAGAAAAAAAAACGGGCTCCAGATTTTTTTTTAAATTTGCGATGAAAATGCTTCAATCTGGTGCACTTTGAGATAAAAATGAAGAGGCTAGATCTATAAAAAACTACACACATCATATTAGATTATTATCATCTTTACTGTGCTATTATTGCCATTTGCCAACATCACAGTAGGCTACAAAACAACATTGGATAGGGCAGGGGTGGGCAACTTTGATGATGGAGAGGGCCACTATATTTCAAACTCACTCCAGAGGGCCACAATGCATATAGTCAAAAGTAGCTGATCTACAAGCTCAAAACGTGTCACAGTGCGATGCATTTTGAGCTTGTAGATCTGCTTTTTTGCTATTTTTCGAATTGGAATCCTGAATTATTTTCACCTATTTTTTAATTGGAATCCGGAAAAGTAATATTTTTTATTTAATTTCAAATACATTTATATGTTATGTTTATGATTATGAACTGAAATGCAAATATTGGACATAAAAAAGGCTAGTACTAGTCATTAAGCTACTAATATAGACTGAAGTAATTAAAGTGGGTTTGCATGTTTGGAATTGTAACAGCTGAAATCAATAACATATCAGTATTCTGATATTAACCTGCAGACCGCATT